>NW_026684271.1:543500-560499 GCF_943735745.2 Anopheles bellator | reverse complement strand
CACTATAAACCAGGTAAAGCAAACATAGTAGCAGATGCCCTATCTAGAATACAAATTAACTCACTAACTCCAACAAACCATTCCGCCGAAGATGACGACAATTCCTTCATCCCATCCACTGAAGCCCCAATTAACGTTTTACGTAATCAATTAATTTTCCGTATAACACCCAATTCTTCCTACGAACATATTGTACCATTCCCTGGATATAATAGGCACATATTTTGTGAATCTACCTTTTCCAACGAATTCATTAAAGAGAAATTTAAAAAACTCCTAAACCCTGCAACTAGAAACGGAATTCTATGTGAGGAACATACCATGGGAAAAATCCAGGAAATATTTAAAACAATGTTTAATCCAAAAACATTGAAAGTTAGATATTCACAAAAACAAGTTCAAGATCTACAAACAGAAGAAGAACAACTACAAAAAGTCAAGGAAACACACAATTTTGCACACCGAAACGCCAAAGACAATTCATTGCAATTCATAAAAACTTTCCTACTACTACTACTACTTTCCTGGTATGACAAAAATCATAAGAGATTTTGTAAAAACATGTGAAATTTGTAAAACAGAAAAATACGAAAGAAGACCCCAAGAATACTTAACAACCAAAACACCAATCCCAAAATACCCTGGAGAAATAATTCATATCGATATATTTGCGTACAATGCCAATAATCTATTCATCTCCTCGTTAGACAAATTCTCTAAATATATGAAAGTCAGGCCGATAAAATCTAAATCTATTGCATCCTTTTGATATACAACAAATAGAAGATGTAATTGAAACAAACTATGCAGATCTAGCTTACAATATCGATTCAGGTCCCCTATATAGTATTATACGCCTAAAATTACAACGCTTGCAAGAAACATACTGTAAAATCAAGCCTAGCATAGTGCGAGAAAAACGATGGGACGCAATCGGCACAGTTTGGAAGTGGATCGCAGGAAACCCAGATGCTGAGGACCTTCGCATAATCAATTCAACACTCAATTCATTGATTGTGCAAAATAACAGGCAAGTGCTAATCAACGATGGAATAAACTCTCGACTCCAAGATGTAACTACCATCACGAATAACGTCCTCACACTCGTGCATGAACGATTCAAACAGAGATCGATTGAGCTACAACAACTCATCATAATATCGAATCTCGACTCTTTGCAAAACCACTTAGAAAGCATTGAGGAAGCTATAATATTGGCAAAGCACGGCATTCCAAGCAGTAAAATTCTGAGTATAAAAGAACTTAATGAAATGATGAATTTCTTATCAGAACATAACATATCCGTATCATCATCAGAGGAAATGTTGGCAAAATCAACAGCACAAGTAACAATGAACACCACACATGTAATCTACATGCTGAAATACCCACAAACATCCAAGTATACTTTTGAGTATCATTACGTCGACTCCATAATCACCAATAACAAAAGGATACTCTTAAGACAAAATCACTTCGTTCGAAACGAAACTCATATATTCGAATTGTTGCAACCATGTAATCAGGAAGACAGAGATCTTTATACTTGCGCAAGCGAAATTCTACACCATCCTTCAGAATGTGTACAAAGAATTTTACAAGGAAATCATTCTGATTGCGTTTTCGAAAAAGTTTATTCCAATGGAATAATAAACAGAATCGACGAAACAAATATTCTCATAAACGACGCAATCGCCGGAGTTTCCTCCAACTGCAGTAACATAAACCAGCAACTCAAAGGTTCATTCCTTATACAATTTAACAAATGCAGTATATACATAAATGGAGAAGAATTTACGAATTTCGAAATTACAATACCCGCAAGATCATATCACCCAACTCTTGGAATAATGGCAACAGAGATTGACGTAATCGACGAACCACCAGTAAATTATTTAAACAATCTCACACTAGAGCACCGAGATAAATTAAAAACAATCAGCTTGCAAAACAACTCCTTTTCCTGGAAAATCAATCTATTTGGCTCTCTAAGTGGAATAGCAATTACAGCCAGTTTCGCCATACTCATGTTCTGCTTCATTTCGATAAAGCGAAAACGAAACATAAGTATCCATATGTCAAACGATACCGAACTAATGGAAAAAGCCGAACCATATGATAGAAAGCCAATATCGTCATGCAATGAACAAACTTTGAGGACAAAGTTATTTAAGAGGAGAGGAGTTAGCACAACACCAAGCATAAACATTGGTGAGCATAAACAGTTAACACCACCCCAACTGTTAGCATGACTTCGAAAAGGCAACATAGTTATATTCATGCATTGAGCGCGACTCCAAAATAACAACATAGTTGCATTCATGCATTGAGCACGATTCTATTAAGACAACATAGTTGCCTTCATGCATTAAGGTCCAACATAAACATCGAAGATCACGGACCACTCTCAGCTGAATGTAAACATTCACACGGCCACCAACAATCCGTATCCGAGAGTCATACAAAACGATCAACCGATCACATCGAGTTGTTCTTTCGAGTTGTGCCTTCCATCGAGCTACGTCGGTTCTGCGGTCAGTGCGTTCCAGCATCATAGGGTATCCGAAACATCGTCGTAGTGAGTGAAGACCACGAAGATTGTAACCCGCGAAGCATCGTGTAGTGCAAGAAGTGTTGAATAAAGAATACAACCCTTTTTTAAAAGATACTCTACACGGTCTCGTTCTTAACTTGTCTTTTTATACAGAATTGCCGTCGCCGTACGAAGTTGACGCCGACACCGGTGTGAAGGGTCCCATACAATCCCATACAAGACAACGCGTTTTTACGCGTCGCTTGTTACGCTACATTCAGTTCAGTTCATTTCAGTTTCTGTGTGCACAGGGCTTAAGATGTATCGAGTTTACCACATCCAAGAACATGGCCGTGCGTAGTACCTGCTTCCAGCAAACCCCTTACACAAGTACACCTCGAGGTCACCAAATCAAACAGAGACACAGATCGACCACATTCTGATTGAAGGCCTCCATACACCGCCGTTGAGTTGAGTAGTCTTCGATTAGTTTTTAACAACCCAAGGTGTCTAATTGTTTTTGCCCGAACGACAGGGCGAAAGATTTTTCTGTTGCCGTTCGCAACCGGTGTGAAAGGTACGAGAAAATTACGTGTCGTTACGAAAGTTACGTTCCCGGTGTGTGGAAGACATAAGATGCGCCCAAAACTATCCGTAGTTAATAACATTCGGTAGCAACGCCCGCCCCGGTTAGACCTCGAGCGACTGAAACAGTCTGACGTCGCCGAAGACTACGCGCATTCGCTCGAAGCTGCGCTGCCGGAAGAGGACTAGCTGGAGGAAGCTCCTCTCGAGGTCTGTTGGAACTCCATCAAAACAGCCATCAACAGCGTAGCTGGGAACGTCACCAGCCACGTGAGACGAACCCAACGGAACGAGTGGTTCGACGACGACTGTAGAAAACTGAGATAGAAGACTGAGAAGATCCATTACATGAGAACGCTGCGCGGGAGACTAATATGCGCAGTGCCTATCGTCAGAACGTGGAAACACACAGACGGAAGAAAATGCAGCGAAACCGTTGTGATGTATGTGGGAATGGTGGCGGAATATTCACCAGAATCGAGATAGGTAGTAGAACTTTCACAGGGCGACCGCAAATGACAGCGGATGAGCATGACGCGCCAAGAAGGGAGTGGCAGTTACATGACGGCGGTCAGTAGAGCAAGACGTGTTAGAGAACCATTAGTTACCACTCTTTATATCGTACAATTAAATCCAATAAACTAAGTTTTATTACCCATTACACTCAACCGTTCTTACATGTATCGTTCTTTCTTTCTTATGGTTTCTTACCTGGCCCGGCTATGTCGCCGGCCATGAACTAATTACATACGGGTTTAATGTTGGGCGTCTATTCTGTTACTGCGGTTTATTGATTATTTTAGGCTCATATTTATACGCTTATGCGTTCCTGGCGTACTCCACGAAAGGAGCACCCTCTCGATACCTTAAAAGTTTATAAAAAGGGTTTTTACCTTTTATGTTCCTAGTCTAGAGACCGCTGTTGACCGAACATGGTCGATCGGGTAACTGATACCAGCTACACCGTATCTTCCGGGAGAGAAAGCACTGCCTGGAGGAGGAGGAGTGTGTATAACTGGATTATTTGCATCATTCTCAGGAAAGACAAAAGTTCTACCAGAAACTTAACGCATCCCGCAGAGGCTTTATACTGCGGACCGAAATGTGCCGCGATAAAGATAGTAATATTCTGAAGGACGATCGTGAGGTGACCAAAAGCCACCTTCCACAAGCAGAGCTACGACGAACACCTGAATCCTGGGGAATTACCTTAGCGACCGCACGCTACTCTACCAAACAAGCGCGGGGCTAAGAAGTCGGGCCGTAACAGCTGGGGTGCCACAGGGGTCGATCCTTGGGCCGACACTGTGGAACGCTATGTACGACGGGGTATCTCAAGCCGGGAGTCCGCATCGTAGGATACGAGGATGACTTAGCGCTACTGGTCCCGGCCACTACCTCACGACGCGCAGCCGCGACAGCGGAGAGTGCGATAACTGCCATTCAGGCATGGCTGGGCAGACAATCCTTAGAGTTGGCCTGCAACAAGACCGAAGCCCTGGTCGTCAGCAGCCTGAGGAGGGGCAGGCAGCTTGTTCTCTACCGCGCAGGCGACGTGAGGCTTATGGCGAAGCGCACGGTGCGGTATCTTGGAGTGGAGCTGCAGGACCACCTGAACTTCAAGCCGCACGTGCTTGCAACAGCGGTTAGACCGGAAAGAGTGACGCGAGCGGTCGGCCGACTGATGCCGAACCATGGAAGACCCTCTGTAGGCAAACGGAAGCTGCTGGCCGCAGTTTCCTCGTCCCTGCTGCGGTATGCGGCGCCTGTGTCTTCTGGAGCCTTGCGATTCCAGTATTGCCAGCGGAGACTGAACGCCGAACGGGCCCGTGCCGCTAAACGGGTTCTTAGGTCGTTTCGGACAGTCTCGCACAGCACAGCTTTCGTACTGGCAGGGATGCTGCCTCCCTGCCTCATGCTGGGCGAAGATGTGCGTTGCCGCGACCGAGCAGCTGCCGACCGAGCCGACCGGGCAACCAGAAGGCAGATCCGGGCACAAGAGCGCGAGGAGTCGCTGCGACGGTGGCAGCAACAGTGGGACCATCAAGCGGGTAGACCCAGCGCAAGTCGTTACGCACGATGGGCGCACCGCGTTATCCCAAGGGTGGAGCCTTGGATGAATCGGAAACATGGGGACGTGAGCTTCCATTTGACGCAGGTTCTCTCCGAACACGGCGTCTTCCGGAAGTACTTGTACGTCAAGAAGATCACGCTTTCCCCCGATTGCACCTTCTGGCCTTTTTTATTTATTATTTTTTTATTTTATTTATTTTTGTATTCTGCAAGTAGGGGAATGCAATTACGCACGCCATGTGGGACTCACCTTCGCGGTTCTACCCACTGAACCCCTCCTTGGTTCTCCATCTTACCCCTTCCGGGACTACCGTCACCGGTTTTACTTCGAAAGGGGGAACTAGAGCTTGTCCTCGTCTGTGATGTGTGTGATGGCTGCTGATGGCTGTGTTGGCTGCAACACACGCGCTCACTCCCTCGAACGCTTTCTCATTTCCACACATGCGTTGGACGATGGACTCCACAGTAAGTCCATCTCCGACCCTATGCTGCATTTGCCCCCTGGCGTCGTCGAACCGGGCGCACTCGAACAGGACATGCACCGGCGACTCCAGCACGCCCTCACATCTCGGGCATTGCGGTGACCGAGCTCTCCCTATCCTATGGAGATACTCCGAAGTATCCGTGATCAGTCAGGAACTGGGTTAAGGAGTGGTTGGTAGCCGCATGCTTCCGGTGCAGCCAGCATTCGAGGTCTGGGATTAGACGTTACGTCCATCGTTCGTACACCTCGTTTTCTCATTCCCGTTGCCAGCGCTCTATCGATCGTGGTCTTGCCTCGGCGCGTATGCCCGGGGCTCGGCTTTCGTAACTCTTGCTGTCTTCCTCGATGAGGATCCCCACAGCAATCATTCCAGCAACCACGCTCACGGCCGCCAGGGATACAGTGCGGAAGGTGCCTGAGACCCGTATCGCAGCCAACCGGTGGACTCGATTGAGAGTCCCCAGATTCCACTTCGACGACAGTGCCTCCACCCAGGCGTAACGCAGTACTGAGGTGACGACACTCGCAAGCAACCGTTTTTAGGTGCTGCTGAGGCCCCCAGTCCTGCGCATCATGCCAGAAAGAGCGTCAAGCGCCCTCAATGCCTTGCTGGAGGCCTGCTCATCGTGGGTCTTGAAGTTAAGCCTTTCATAAGCCTTTAGTCTGTGGTGGTAAGACTCACACCAATCAATCAGGCAGTGCAGGTGTGGGTACCGGCAGCAGCTGCTAGTGTGGGTGCCGGCCGGCGATCGAAACGCTAATCGACATCTGACATCATTTGCGCTAGTGTGCGTGTCGGCACGCGACCGGGAGACAAAGAAATAGGGCACAGCTAGTCAGTCTGACATTTGACCCCGTCGTCAACTTTCATGCATCCCGAAGAAACGTGAAAAATAAAACACCTCCTGAACAAACGTGAACAAAAGTAAAACGTGTCCGAGATAAAGTGATACCTGTGCCACGGCAACGGCACGGGATACCACAAGTCCATTAATCGATGCTTCCATCATTTCAATTGACCGCTCCGCATTCATTTCAACCTCTGTCAGGCTTGGGCCACAAACCGTTAGGACGATATCATCGGCGAAGCCGACAATCAAAGTCCCGACTGGCAGCTTCAGGCGCAGGACCCCATCATACAGCATGTTCCGGAGCGTAGACCCCAGAACAGAACCCTGGGGCACGCCTGCCATAAGCTGCATTTCCTGTGGGCCTGAGTCGGTATCGTAAATCAAGACCCGGCCATCGAAATAGCTACCCAGTATACGACACAAGTAATCGAGAACCCTCATACTGTGCAGTGACTGTCCAATAGCCAGCCAGCTAGCGCTGTTAAAGGCATTCTTGAGGTCAATCGTGACTAGGCGGCTACACGAAGCATGAAAACTGGCGTAAAATTAATTTGTAACGTCAAAACGTTTACGCTTCGTGTGGCAGCAAAAATATAAAAACAAAACGTGAAACGTGTTTACGTTCGTGTTTTTGGTCCAAGAAAATAGAAATAGAAGAGAAATTAATTGATATCTGAATGTTTTTATCTGTTTTTTCCGATTTTGTTGCTATACCAGCAAATAAGAACATAAATTATCCTCTGTTTGTAAGCAAAGCGTATGAAAAAAATAATTACGCTCGGGTTTACGGCTCGCGCGAGGCGTAAACGTTTTGACAGAGGCGCAGCAGTTTGGCATTAATCATTAATGTCAAAATCATTACGGAACACCTCATGTAGCCCCACAGTGACAATCGCACATAACTGGTTGCCTCCGCTGTTTTGGTCTCTGACCATGCTAGCTGTATTGACCACCAATCGTACCACATCGACGGTAGACTTCCCCTTCCGGAAACCGAACTGCCTACAAGACCATGTGCGCCTTCCGTGTACTCCGTCCGTTCCGTGTACCTTCCGTGCAAAAGCAGTGGCACAAGTGGTAGATTAATCCCGCGCTTGGGGCCATGATCAGTGCGATCACAGCAAACTTGTAAACGATACCCGTTCCTCCCTCCGAATAGCCCTACGGAGTGGATACAGTGGAAGAAACAATGTGGGCTGGGTGGGATTCCTTTTTATTCTTTTAGTCAATTAATTTAAGTTAAGTTATGGAATAAAATCGACGTCCTATTATAAAAAAACTAACACCTGAATGGCGCGCAAGCAGAGGACCATGGCGGATAAGAAGGCGATCCCGTCGATATGACAAACGTGGAAGACGTACCAGCTCCAACGATAAGCGAAGTTAAGGGCGCCATCAAGCAGCTGAAAAATAGTAAATTGGCTGGGAAGAATGGTCTCGGAGCTTATAAAGAGGGGTCCGGAAAAGCTGGCCACCTGTTTACACTGGCTGATTGCGAGAATTTTTTATATAGAACAGCTACTGGAGGAGTAGAAGGATGGAGTTATCTGCCCTATCCCCCTTAAGAAAGGCGACAAATTGGACTGTAGGAACTATCGTGCGATCACTGTCCTGAATACCACCTACAAAGTGCTTTTCTGAATAATTTTCCACTGTTTCTCATCACTAGCCAACAGATTTGTAGCCCGGGGTCCACAGTATGAGAAGCTTGGTCAAAATGTATCTGGGGAGCTACATTAGGCGTAACGTAATGTTTTTGACATTACAGATTAATGCCAAACTGCTGCGCCTCTGTCAAAACGTTTACGGGTCGGCCGAGGCGTAAACTCGAGCGTAACTCGAGGCCGAGGCGTAAACACCTGGGAGCGAGACAACCGCGGGACGGCAGCGCGCGCACGCTTACCCCAGTGGACAAAAGTGAGTGCCTGGACCGCAATTTCACGTTCCAGTTTCACGAACCATTGGAGAACCATTCGCGGTCTCATACAATTTTTGTATGGGCCACTTGCTCTGATTCGCGAATGGTTCGTAAAACGGCGCAAGGAATGGACCGTGACCCGGGGTCCACAGTATGAGAAACTTGGTAAAAATGTATGGCAGGCCAAGAAACTACACAGTGCACAAAAATTAGTGCCCGTGCTACCCGAACAAAAAAATCACACAATTTTTCATTTTTCTAGCCGCGGATCTCAACCTGTGATACCAGCGCTCTCACTATGACGGTTTTACCGGAGTAAGACGAGCTCTGTGAACCTTATATCGGCAAAATGTATGGAGCGAGCGTCCTTACTCCGCTATCCTGCGGCTTGTTACGGTAGAAATCCGGTGCGCGCCGTGAGAGGGTTCCCCTCCCAGTGAACAATTCCGCTCTTCTCACTTTAAATTCAACAGCTTATCCACAAACTCATCCACTGCTGAACCACTGCTTCATACATGTATTTCCCATAGAGCTTGCATGGTGGAATGGCAGTGATCCGTCGATAGGTCTATGTAGTGAGTAGTGGATTTGCTTCTCTCACCGAACGGCCCCTTTTTTTTTTTTTTTTTTTTTTTTTTAATTTTACATCTGGAGAAATCTTACATAGATACGGGCAGCACCGTATGTCGGATTCCTACCGACTAAAACTCCAGATGTGCGCAACCCACTTCCCCCCATAAGTGACCGCGAGGTATTTTATGGAGAGGGGTCTTGCTCCTTTCTGGAGCTTTTTACGCTTAACACTAGGTCCGTATACCTAGTCCTTAGCCAAAGCTGCTCTGTATGGCCAACTCCCTGAGGAGTGGCCTGCACGCGCTATGCGGCAGTTATCACCCGATCTGTGCTGGCTTGCACGACCAAGTTACTGCTGCCGCTGCTGCTGTTGCGCTAAGAGTCGACTGCGCGCGCGGTGGTGCTCCCGCACTCGTTCGCGCGCAGCAGCCCTCCTTCTGAGCGTAGCCTCGGTGGGGGGAACCGAGTGCCTCTCTCTCTCTGCACGTGCAGTCGCTGTCCGATCCGAAGTGGCCGAGCCGCGTTCCTGCGGTCGTAGCGCGCTCGGTGCGTGACGGTTCGGGCCTCTGTCTGGGCTGCGACGATGTGGTCCTGACCGCCATGATGAGCGGCCGCCATGTTGGCACGCTCATCGTTCCAGTCCTTCTGCAGCCTCTTGGTGATGCGGGTCACTCCCTCCGTGATCAGGCTCCACTCCTCTTGTCCTCGGAGGAGGAGCTGCTGCAGGTTCTCTGGGGTGGCTCGCAGGCCGTCTACGGTGAGGAACTGATGGCGCACTACCTCAAACCGGGGGCACTCGAATATCGCGTGCGCCGCTGTCTCCGCCACGCCCCCGCACCGGCTGCAATTCGGCGATGATGTGAACCCCATGCTCATCAGGTGGTCTCGGAAAAATCCGTGCCCCGATAGCACCTGGCACAGGTGAAAGTTCACCTCGCCGTGCTTTCGCTGATGCCACGACGCGATGTCCGTAGCCCACTGTTCGGAACGCGAACGCCGACCTTAGTGCGCATGGCCTTTGCGCTCGCCACAGCTGGCGTCGTCCCTCACGGACGTTGACGGCCTCGTGCCAGATCGGAGCGGCATAGCGAAGCACTGACTCCACTACCGCTGACACGAGTCGCCGTTTGGTTCCTTTGGGACCGCTGTGATTCCGCATGAGCCGGATCACTGCGTTGGCCACGAGTGCAGCCTTCCTCGCGACCTCTCTCGCGTGCGGAACCCACGATAGCCTGTGGTTCAGCTGCACTCCGAGGTATCTGATGTTCGGTTTGCAGGTGACGGCGTGATCGCCAACGGTGACTTGAACTCCATCGGAATCCACCCTCTTCCTTGTCACCATGACAATGTCCGTCTTTCCCTGCGCCAATGAGAGGTGGTGAGCATCCATCCACCTGTTCACAGCGTTGAAGGCCAATGACGCACGCTGCGATGCTTCGGCTGCCGTCCTGCCGGGGACCAGAAGGACGAGATCATCTGCGTAGGCGACAGCCTCAGATCCCGCGGGAAGCTCAACGTCAAGGACACCGTCGTACATGACGTTCCACAAGGTGGGGCCCAGGATGGATCCCTGTGGTACGCCAGCCGACAGTGACCTCGACACCGGCCCAACCTCGGTATCGTAGGTGTAACGGTCGGTGGCTGACGGTCGTGACCCGCGAAGGTTGGCCACGGTAGTTGTCACACCGGCCGTGACAAACGAAGGAAAGGAATTGGGGAAGGAAGGGATTAGGATATCCGTGGCAGGCGATGACTAGAGTAGGTCCCGCTCTGAGGCGTTTTGCCGGTCTCCGTATGGTCGCTTGCCGGATCGGTGGGGTGTTCGGATCTAGTTGGACGGTTACCGCGACAGCTCGAGTAAAACGCTGTACACGTCTTAATGAAGTATCATCGATAACTGACTTTATTCATAATTTTCGGTGCCTTATATACTAGTTTTACAGAGCGAGAAAAGCATTCTGTGTGGTTCCTATCTTGGTTTCTGTTTTGGATTCCTATTCCGGCCTATGTTTGGTTCTGGTCCCTGGGTTCCCTGCTTAGTTTTATTTCGGGTCCCCTGCTTAGTTTTTATGACCCTTGCTGCTGCTATGATTCCTGCTCTGTTTTATGACCTAATGCATTTATTACCCTGTCTAAAGGCAGCTGCATCCGCGCGGTGCCTATCTTCTCCTAATACAGCTGCACCCACGCGGTGCATATCTTTTCGTAGAATCCGTCCGGCTCGCACTTGAGCTCGGATCCACGAAGATGCATTTCTGTTTGTTTAGGACGCGTTCCTAGACCCACGCGATGAATCGTGTCCCTTGGTTCAACCTAATATTTATCCTTATCAAGCCTATCTATGTTTACGAGAAATGCTGTGTTCCCACGCTGCGTTCCCAACAGTAGGTGAGCCGTCGATCGGTGAGCCAGTTGGCCAGCATCACCTGGATGGAGGCCGGAACGTTTTTGCGCTGAACTGCCTCTGCAATTTTCTGCCAGCTGGCAGTGTTAAATGCATTACGGACGTCCAGCAAGACCACCATGATGTAGTGGTCCGCGTTCCGGTCTCTGATGCTTCTCGATCGGACGAGCGAGCAGGCGTCCACCACCCTTTGTAGTGCTTGGAGGGTGGATCTGCCGCGGCGGAATCCGTACTGGGCAGCGGATAGGTGAGGTGCATCCGGAGCCTCTAGATGGTCGTTGAGGCGGTCCAGTATAAGCCGCTCCAGGATCTTTCCCGCGCCGTCGATCATTCCGAGGGGGCGGAACGATGACGATTCTCCGGGCGGCTTGCCTGGCTTCGGGAGCAGTACCAGGCGCTGTGTCTTCCACGGGGTTGGAAATACCCCTCGGTCGAAACACTCCTGGTACACCTGGCGAAACGTCTCCGGGTGCTCCTTGATGGCCACTCTAAGTACCGCATTGCTGATTCCGTACCGAACGGCCCCTTGTCGCTCACCTGTGTGTCCCCTCTCTTTCTTCGTTTTCTTTCTCCCATAATCCCCCATAGCCAAAATGAAACAGTTTGTTCCCATTGAGCAAAATTGAGTGCCCGAGCTACCCCTCTGCCTGCGACGGCGGCGAGGAAGGCTGAAACGGATGAATCCGAACGCCCCTCTGCCTGCGACGAGGACGAGAAAGGGCGAACGGGCCGGTTCATGAGGGTCCGCTCGTAGGTAGCTGGGTAAAAGAGCGGGAGAAACCACGAGAAGATGGAGTTTCACGCGCGAGGTTGTGGGTTTCATTTACAGGGAGGGTAGGGTGTCAGAGCCGAGCGGCCATGCGAACGCGAAGACGAACAGACGAGCGAAAGGAAGAGGAATACAAAAAAAGAGATAGCGAGATTGAGTAAAAATTATAAGTTCGAGAGAGAACGGGCAGTCGAATTTTGTGCCCCAGGTCAAGTGCAAGTGCGTGTTTTTTGTTCCTTCGTGTGTGATCCTGATAGAAATAATCCAGGTAAGTTTATTGGACAGTATTCAGTGACAATCAAATAATGTTGAAATGTTTTCGCTTTGCTCGTTTCAGATGTTTAACAAGGATGCATAGGATTCCAATGCAAAACTTTTTTCAACGTGTCTACGGCGTCACCAACAAGCGATATTGTCGACGCACCAAATTGCTACGACCGCTATAATGATGTGAAGAGTGAACGTGAACCCAAAAAAGAGAGAGAAAATATACGCTTCGAAACCGAACCAACTGTGTTATTTTGGCTAGGGAGAAAGAAAATGGGAGAGGAAGAATGGGATACGAAGAAAGAGAGGGGACACACAGGAGAGAGGGAGACAAGGGGATCACGCTAGAGAGTTCATTTTTCGCGGTCCGTTCCTTGCGCCGTTTCACAAACCATTCGTTTCACCATCCATAGCAACTGGCCCTTACAAAAATTGTATGAGACCGCGAATGGTTCTCGAATGGTTCGTGAAACTGGAACGTGAAATTGCGGTCCAGGCACTCACTTTTGGCCACTGGGGTGAAATTGCGGTCCAGGCAATCACTTTTGTCCACTGGGTCATAACAGGGCCCAAGATGTAAAAGCTTGATTGAGCTTACCCGCAGATCAAAACCCATGCCTCACAATCAGAGATCCTCCTCCAAAGTTACGCGTGAAGAAGTATTCCGAATCTGATCAACTGATTACTTCTTTGCACCGAAAATTGGCTATGAAAAAGATTTTTTCCAAATGGGTTCCGCGTTTGCTCACAATGGAACAAAAGCAACAACGCATCAAGCCAATCAAAACGATGACCAAATTCAACGAATTAGAGTTCCAACTGCCTTCTCATCCTCCGTACTCATCGGATCTGGCCCTCAGCAACTACTGGCTCTTTGCGGATCTCAAAAAGATGCTCCAGGGAAAAATATTTGGTTCAAATGAGGAGGTGAGCGCTGCTACTGAGTCAAAAGCCAAATCGTTCTACAAACATGGCATTGAAAAGTTAGAGAATCGTTGGAATGATTGTATTACGCTTGAAGGAGATTATGTTGATGAATAATAAAGAATTTTGCTGATAAAATGTTGTTTTCATAGTTAGTCCCGGGACTTATTGAGCGATGTGTTATATAGACTAAATATGCAAACTAAAACATGTTTTGGTTTAGGTTGAAATCCTTTGCCAGATATCATAATAAGGCAGTGTTGTCAATAAAGCAATATAATCTGAGTTGAATTGACAAGTAGAACTAACGGCAAGCAAATTCCGGTTTCATTTGGTTTGCAAATCCCGTTTATCTACCCGAAGCGGAATCATCTACTTGTCGGCCTGAAAAGGAGTGAAAAATCAAAATAGAAAATGTAAGAGGCCGAATATGACTGAAGGCATGTAGCACTAGAAACATGGAAAAGCATGCCAGCTGCCTTAGAACATGCATGCAGCAGTTACAGCTGCCTTAGAAGCGATACAAAGAGTAGAAGGGAAAATGTCTAATCCTGTGTTGTGTTCGATGCAGCACAACGCCAGTTCAACGTAAAACTCGGTAAACCTCCTCCTGCCCCCGCTTCCGCTGTACCTGTGTGAAAAACGAGCTTAAAACAAAAGCAAAAGGAAAGATCGATGTTGGAAAACTTTCGGCTTCAGTAGTTGTATGGAGTAGTCGAAGATGGTCTATAATCGAAAATCGAAAAAAATTATTTTCAAATACACTTGTTCATTTCTCGAGCACTAACTTTACAAAAAGCTTCATGTTGTACAGTGCACTCACCTTAATATTGATGTACCAGACTGTTGAAATATTATATAAATGTATTTTCAAAGAAACAATGGTGTAAATGAATGTACGACTACTGTAAAACTACTGGAAAACTTAAGGGTAGGTTTTGATGAGCTTTAATCAGTCCTGAAATCTGTCTAACGCCATCATCTTTTTCCAATCTCAATCGGCTCGATGGTACAAGCGACTGTTGCTACAGAGAACTAAGAATCACCGATTAGAGGGTGTTTCGTACCGCACGGTTTCAGGTAGACACCACACCACCACGCCCATAGCAGACCGCTCACCTGCTATACCTTTTGCTCGTCACAAGTCAGATGAAATAACACCATGTGGTATAAGTCCATTCCTGTGCTCCGGAATCCTTAGCAGTGCATTATGTGTAGCCGCATTGACCGTTCCTACCTTTTTGCGCCGAACCTCTAATGCATTTTTTTACGATGCTTGAAACAATCAAATCGATCGATTGTTTGAGTGCACAAGGGGCCGAGGTGATGGAAGACGATAGAAGGGCAAGTAGCAAAATCTTTCACCTGCTTCCTGTAGCTATTGGGGTGATAGTAGTGGTGGTGCTCGAATATGTCGTTTAGGTTTTGCAGGCCTAGAGGTGTTCGTTCCCAAGTCGGCAGACGCACTGGTCAGAAACGGTCACTGGACTTCGCACCATCTAGACGCGCTTTGGGAAAGCTGATCTGACAGTGACGGTTCATACTGCGCCTTCAGTAACACCCCACCATGAAACGAAAGCAACGTCGCTACAGGTATGGCCCTAGTCGTCACTGTACGAATGGTTCCCCAATTGTTGTTCGTTGGGGATTCTATCAACCAAAATCCACCTTTTATAAACATAGAGCGTAAAGTACTGTTTTCTCTATTCCATCAAGTAGAACGACGTTCAACTCGTTTCAGTTACAGGAACTCGAGCGAGCTTTTCAGCGAACGCACTATCCAGACGTCTTCTTCCGCGAGGAGCTCGCCGTACGTATCGATCTGACCGAGGCTCGAGTGCAGGTTTGGTTCCAGAATCGACGTGCCAAGTGGCGGAAAAGCGAAAAGACTGTAGTCGGTGGCAGTATTTGTGGCGGAACGGACGACCGGAAATCAACAGAACATGGCGGTAACGGCAACAACCTGGAAGCGACGATGGTACCTGAGAGAGTTTATGACAATGACCTTGGTTGTGGCTCGAACATTGCCGGTAATATTTTTAGTGGTGATTCAGGACTACAGGGGCACTCGGGTGAAAGTGAAGGTGACGGTGGTGAAACTGGAGAAGAACGCGTATTGAGCAGTGAGATGGATGAGCTGGGATTGAAAGAGGAGATGATAAAGAGTGTAGATGGTACTGATGGTCTTAAATCGCCACACTCGTCAACTGGCACCCTTACAATTCTTGGCAAATCGCTTCATTGTATCGGTGAGACTGGCATCAAACATCATCACCAACAGCAACACGGACTACTGCATCAACTACACGCTGGACCAAGTCACAGGGTTTCTCAGCTAGACACAACAGATGAGTACGCTGGTTCTCAACTTGGCTCCGCGCTTAGCGATAGTTCAGCGGTCGGTTTTGATGCCGGCTCACTGCAGACACCCAACCTTTCGGGCGATGTGGTTAACTATGGCATTGTCGATGCGGACGTACCTAGACTCACCATCGGATCCCTGTCATCGCCGGGGCAGCTATCACCTAACCTGTTTCTCAACCTCAATTTTGACAATCTCAACTCTCTGGATGGTAGCCGCTCCAGCAGTTTGACATTTGAGTGGAACAGCTTCGTCGGCAGCAGTTGTAAGCTGCCATCATCTTCAGCGCTATTGTGCACGACAGCGATCAATGGCGGAGCTGGCAACGAGTGTTTGGGAGCAGGTAACGCAATGACGCCCATCTCCGATCGTCCGCTTGCAGGAGTACCGGAGAATTTTGGCGGGATCGTTGAATGTTGCTCTTTAAGCCATAGCGATATCAACTCGCAAAATGATTCTTCCCCGCATCATCCCTCCAGTATACATCATCATGAACATCTTCAACAGCAGCAACATCAACATCAGTCTTCGTACGATGACGAGTTGAAATTTCTGCATGTCGACCACTTCGGGGCAATGGATAGTTTCAAAAATGAATCGCTCTTCAATCTCGATCAAACGCTGTTGCCCACCTCCAGCTCCAACAACACCGATCAATCATCGCAGCAACTCTCCCAATCACTACAACACCATCACCTAGAACAACAACAAAATCAGCTTTACCATCATTACCGCAATCAGCTGCTGTGCGGGTCATATTCTACGCCAAAGAGCACTCACTATAATCACCACCACGTTCTGCAACATCAACAGCAGCAGCACCACAATCACCATCATCTTGCTGGGTTGGTGGACGAGTTGGTGGCTTTCCCATCACTTGCTACTGATCATCATTCTGGAAGTAACGAAACCGATGGGCCCGAAGCACGAAGGACATTAGTGAACGCCCCAGCTACGGTTTTAGTGTCTGATGACTGTGATTCCAGGCAATCTCCGTCCGAGCTGCTCGATCTCGAACGACCTGTCAATATCCACATCAACGTTAACGACGACAGACTGGAGCAGATCGGAAATAACGCAAAGTACTAAGAGACTTATATTAGCGCACAGTAGCAGTGAGCGATCGTCGGTTACCATTTGCTTCGCGCTAAATTCAATTTAATCAAGTTTATACGTCCTGCCGTATATATATATATATATATACGTCGGTCTGCAACATCAACAGCAGCAGCACCACAATCACCATCATCTTGCTG
>NW_026684271.1:484559-518500 GCF_943735745.2 Anopheles bellator | reverse complement strand
TCAATTTGGTAAAAAAAACGATAAATTTCTACGCATACTCCTAATATATATATATCTCGTTAATAATATAATATAATAAGATACATATGTACACGACATAGAATAGAAGAACGCCGTTAATACGGCCCAGTCCGCCCAGTCTCTAAGACAATAATACAAAGAACACCGTACGAACTTAAATTTTCGCATTCAAGTTGATGGCATTTTTGGGTTCGAAGTGACACCCTTCGCATAATAACAACTTTAAGTCCTGAATATAGAAATTGCGTACATGAAGACCTTCTTTTAAATCAGGTCGGATCAGGCAGCCAGTGACCGACGGATGAAGATGTGCATAATAACTGGCAATCAAGCTGAACAATTCGGCTGAGATTAGTATGGTGAGATCTTAATTTTGGCCCGAACCGTGCCAAGGCAAAATTCGAAAACCTTAATTTCCCCCTATTATAAGCCTCCATAACGAGCACAGAGAGAGAAAAGGCTAACTTTTCAGGTGTGTATATCGTCTCTCTTCACCGCTTCATTGCTACAAACCTATACTCCGGTTTGGCGATTTACATTGAACCGACTAATAAGAAGAGTAGAGAAACAACGAAGAGTAAGAGGAGCACCTGCCGATTAGGTTAGCACACCTTACATCAATCAAAAGTATCGAGCGTTAAAGGAGAGAGCGTAAAAGCGCTAGGAACCAGATCGCGATGAGTGGTGGATGCACCGGCACCGATGTGAAAAGAAAGGCGAAAACAGTGAACCTTCCGTTAAATAAATAATTTCACTGCGCACTCGGTCGAGACGGCATATTTTTAACGATGATTTGGATGGCTGAACAGAAACGCATAGAGCATGTAGCAAACACGAAACCGCACGCATGATGACGATCGTTTACGTTGCACGAGCTAGATACCTTACTTGCGATAGGAATTCAACAGTTACATTCAACCTACCAATAACGGGAGTAAAGGCACAAATTGTGAATCAGCCAAACTTGGGCTTTTACGGCGAACCCGGTCTACGCTCTCCGGTTGATGATACATTTTATCAATTCTACTCTACTCCAGCCCCATCAAGTATATTTATTGTATTCGCAAAGTTACTTACTATCACCGGTGTTCGATGGCTCGAGAGTCCAGAGCTGCTTCTTCTTCAGGCTAGCTCCATTAGCGTTCAGCTTGTATCCGAATGTTTCAGCCGTCATGTATTTGTATTGGCCATTGATCAGGCCGATTGTCCACCATCCTTTCTGCTGGTTCTGTAGTAGGATGTCACCGTTTGTGTTTATTTCGTAGCCGGACCCATTCATGGTGGCCATTGTTGGTTGCAGATACAGGTTGATTATAATGTGATCTCAAACGAGATCGCCGGTAGTATGCAGTATATGAAGGGGTTCGGAACGACGAGGACGAAGCGCAAAAAGCTCGAAGTGTGCTCACTATAGGAGGAAAAACAAAGTCAAAACAAGAGAAAAATATTAGCAAATTCCAACAGTAAAGTTAAATGTTCATCTAGTGACCAAATTTAAAGAAAAACAGTGCAATGCAATCTCGAAGTGCGTGATTTCCCGTGTCGTGATCATACCACAAACAAAGCGATATTCCTTAAGTTTAGAAAGTATCATTGAATGTGTAAGTCGTGACGCGGATTTTTATATGAAGGTGATGATAATAACCGCAACGTAGATTCACCCACAAGATCTACTTCTCTTTACTTTATGATCTCTTTATAAAGTAATCCAATCAGAAGAAATTTTGTCTCATCGGTACAGCGAAATGATATTCACGAACTATGGAGAGTGAACCACCAGAGAGAACCCCAGTTCACGTTGCGATTGATTGCACGACCAGCAATTGGGCTCTGCTACATCCTTACGTTGGTGGGTTGATCGAATATTTCACACTGAAGATTTTGAACTCCACGTGTCTCAACGATGGACACAAACGCGACGACGAGTTCAAACGAGCAGTTGAGTATGCGTTCCTGTGGGTTGATGGTTGGAATTGGGTATGTTGTACGATGAGCGAACAAACCTTACGAGCACGCGTGCATGCAGGTTCGGACACTCGTACGAATACACAACTAGAATTACACTTTGCCCTAACCTCAATTTGAGGTTTGCCGATGTGACCTCTTTGAAGATGGCGATTAAGAACGACTGTATTCAGCTACTATTTAGGTTAGTCGCAATAATACTGCGGAAGCACGGGATTCAGAGAACTTCGAAATGGAAAGAAGGTATGTAAAAAAAACTTAAAAAATCGACACTCGAGTCACGCGAGCCAAGAGCGCACAACACATCAGCTCCGTTAAACTACCAATAGCAGACTGCACAGTCGATCCGTACGTGCCAAGGCTTGTTACTACCAGACACGCCGCATTCGGCCAGAGAATTCACCACAGCATAACCCACCATTTTCGACACTCCTTTCCCTACTTTCGACGCCGCTACCACGCGCCTTATGATCGAGTGGGGACGGTCTCGCTTCGTTTCGTTTCACTTCGCTTCCCGTCGGAAAATTCAATCGAACTGACCGGGTCTCATTGCTTCTTCTTCTGGTCTGCTGGGTACCGGGCCCGTTGTGCCGCTAAATCTGCCGAGTGGGGGATGGAAGTAAAGGCAGCTTAGTCCAAGGCACCTTCTCTCTTTGGAAAATTTTTGTGCCAACGTGTCACTTCTTTTCGCAAATTTGCTTCCAACGCACACGCTGATAGTTTAGAGGACATGGGATATTAGCACTGATGCCAGTAGTGCTGGTTAGGTAACGCCGTCTATTATACCATCTTTCGGCTTTCGGAAAACAGCAGACCGTGTTGAATTCTCCAACTGTTGAAAAGTCAGGTTATAACATCTTTGCAGCAGAAGAGGCCGAACCCCAACGTACCTATACTATGCCATTTTGCCTCTGCCTGCCAAATTGACGGCCATTTTACTGGTAGCCGTGTTATGGCAGAGTGATTTTCACAGGGTTTTCGGTAGTTACAGAGATCGGCTTTTTGTTTCGATAAGTACTAATCAATTTCGTTCCCAGCACAAATATTGCAAGTGTGCAAGTGCAAAAGCTGGATATAATCGCCACCGACGGTCAAAATCAAGACTTGGCAAACAACTACGCAGCCAAAAGGAATCTTTGGAGCAGGTTTGAGTAATTTTGGTTTGTTTTGAGCCCAGCTAAACAAACCTTAAGCAGCATAAGAAAAGAAAAATATCGAAGTAAGCTTAGTGTAACTTATTTTGATAAACTTAGCAAGCATTGAAAACATTAGTTCGAACTGTAATAACCCGTCCTCCGTGTGTGCACTACAAAGCAAAAGATAGCAAATTATGTAGAGTTTTAAAAGATTGACATGGAACATGATGAACTGTATAGTTTTCATAGTTTAGTTTGATGCACTTGTAAATGGACGCAGAGCGTAGTAAGCGATAAAAGTATATAGTAATGGAAAGCATCCCTTTACACACCACGTATCAGCACACATTTAATGAAATACGCAAAACTACTCTCTCTCCAAAGAGCCGAATGTTAGGCGATTACAGCTCAAAGTTTCTATAACACAAAAGAAAAAAAATACTACCTCTCAGACTCTCCTATCTGAGTCTCTTTTCCATCTTTAGGCAGTTTTTAGTGCAGAACTTTCTACTATTTTCTCTTTTTATTGTTGTAACCTAGCTCTTTACTTTTCTCTTCCTTCCTTCCTTCCTTCCTTCCTTCCTTCCTTCCTTCCTTCCTTCCTTTCTTCCTTTCTTTCTTTCTTTCTTTCTTTCTTTCTTTCTTTCTTTTTCTCTCTCCCTCTCTCCCTCTCTCCCTCTCTCCCTCTCTCCCCCCCCCTCTCTCTCTCTCTCTCTCTCCCTCTCTCCCTCTCTCCCTCTCTCCCTCTCTCCCTCTCTCCCTCTCTCCCTATCTCCCTCTTTCCCTTTTTCCCTCTTTCCCTCTTTCCCTCTTTCCCTCTCTCCCTCTCGCCCTCTCGCCCTCTCGCCCTCTCTTTCTCTTTCCAAGCGGACTCCCACAACTAGGAAGAAAAAACGTCTGGTGCAATAGCTGCCGTTTAAAAGATAACGTGATACAGTAGCAAAGGTAGGGAAGTACAACACATATAGGACAACAACTTATCTCGAAGCGAAACCAACAAGTTACAGCAGTTCATCTGCCTTCGGCATGGTCAATAAATCAAGTCAACATGCAAGGTTCGCAGCAATAACGAAATAGCAAAGGTACCGTAGGTGGTGTACCAAAAAAGAATAAACAGTGAACCGGTAAAAAAAATGTTCACACAGCGCACCAAGTATCACCCTTTCTCCGATTTTGTCAAAACCAAGCCTGTGGAACCATGTGAAAGGACGGTTATAGTACAATGCTGGAAAGAGAGTACAAATTTCACCATTATGAAGATGCACAGGCTGCTTGCACTAATGAACTGTTCGTGGAGCTGCGAGAGAGATTTAATCAAAAGCCGCTGCTGTGGAGCTGAAACACCACACACACACTCGAGAAAAAACAAGAAAACAATAAAAACCACACGTAAAACAGGCCACGGTCACGGAAGAATGCGTTGGGTGACGAGACACAACAACTTTGCGCACCCGAAAGCAGTCAAAATGGAAAATGTATTAGATTTAATTGCTTTATTTTTAATAGTAGCGGAACAGACTGTTTGAAAACACAAATTTAAACAGTCGTTCAAATATTATATCCTGCAAATAAATTACACCAACTCCCAAAGAAAAACTTAATTTAACTTTTTGATCGAAACTTCTTTTATTTCTTTCAAAGCACCTTCTCAAGCAACACGCATCCGTCCCCGGTTCTTGGAGTGATTTACAGGTCTAAACCTTGAGAATCAGGTTGTTTAACAGATGGGTGTAACCGTCAATCTAGTCCTTCTAGTTTTGCTTTTTTGGCAACAAATGATTTGAAGTCGAAAAAAAAAATTATTTAGTTTACAACTTATCTTTGAAAAGATTAGGCCATGGCGACTTTTGTGGCTGAAAATGACGTTTCATGAGGAACAATGTTTTTCTTCTACCTGCTGAAGAAAACTGCTATAGAAGCTCATCAAATGCTTATCGAGGCTTGCTTTTGGAATATCACAGTGCTTTAACTTGCAAGGACCGAATGTTAGGCTAATACAGCTCAAAGTCTCTTTAATACAAAAGAAAACATTGTTTTAAACGATTGTTTTAAACGATAAACGAACGAAAAAATGTGAAAATGGCGATTTCGACTTAACAACCTTGATTTTGGTACACCTTTTAAAAACTGTCACAGTTAACAATGTTCTTTGCTCTCATTTGTGGCAACTATGAGGGCTCGCTTATAATTAGTGCACACATGCTTGTAGAAGACGAACAAAACCTAATATCAAGATTGGGTGGATAACAAATTGAAGTACAAATCTTAACTTTCAAAATCATGCATTTACTTTTCAACATAGTGACGGTTAACCAATACAATTTTCTACGAGCGTGTTACGAATGTTTTCATTCCGTCGCTTAAATGTTCTTCCAACTTTTCTCGAACCCGGAACGCGACAGCTGCCTTCATTTCATTGTCCGAGCTGTAATGATTACACTTAAGGTCTCTCTTGAGTAGGACTGGGAGGGTAGTGAGAGGGAGGGGGAGAAATCGCATGGCTCATGTGGAATTGAGGGTGGGCACTGGTTTAAGCTTCAGGTTTCTCAGAGTCTCACCAGTTGCATACTTTAAGGCTTTTCCAGGCTTCATATTTTAAAGCTTTAAGGCTTTTTCCAATAACGAAATTTGAATACCCATCAATTCACAGCTAGGTTTACAGTATTATCAAAACAAACAACTTGTAAATGACTATGTATTACACTAGGATTCACCTTCACCGCAGGTAAAAATTCAAGTTCGCATGGATATAGCACCAGAACAGAACTCCATACTTTCAATCATCAAAACAAACTGCGTGAAAGCAACGCCATCGAAATACGCAGGCGTATAGAGTAGAAATAGTACTTCCACATACCACCACCCGCGCTTCTGAAGCTTATTTTGTTCCTTTGCTTCCTGGTAGAGTACTGTCTGGCGGTAGAATACACGAGTTTAAAAACAAGACTTAGAGACAAGCTTAAAAATTTCGTCGCATTCAAATACTTGTCTCTTGGTGAATATTGAGTCGTCCAATTTGGTCCTACATATTTTAATTATGTTATAGAATTCCTGGAGTACAGATTAAGCTTCTGCACACAAACCAATAAACAGAAACCTTTAAACATGACATTATTACGACTTACTATTTAGCACATACAATGATGGAAAATCACTTTCTAACGCCTCGTCCACACTATGAGATTTTTCTGCTGTTTTTTTGCTGTGCTGGCGTCCACACTAGCAGCTTCTGGGCGAAAAATCCTTGAACTCCAGTGAGCGAATGACAGTTTGTTTGTTTTTGCTTTGATTTTTCAGTTTCTTTCCTTCTCCGTCTATTGCCGACTTTGTCATAATCTGGTCCGCTGTCGAAAAACTGACTAAAAACTCGAAAAACTGGACAGCCAAAAACTCTGGCCGAAATTAGGCTCCAACGCCCAAATTGCAAAAAATGCGTGAAATATTTCATACTGGGGAGCTACATGAGGCGTAACGAAATGTTTTTGACATTACAGATTAATGTCAAACTGCTGCGCCTCTGTCAAAACGTTTACGGGTCAGCCGAGGCGTAAACCCGAGCGTAATTATTTTTTTCATACGTTTTGCTTACAAACAGAATATAATTTAAGTTCTTATTTGCTGGTATAGCAACAAAATCGAAAAAAACAGAAAAAAATATTCCGAAATCAATTAATTTCTCTTCTATTTCTATTTTCCCGGACCAAAAACACGAACGTAAACACGTTTGACATTTCGTTTTTATATTTTTGCTGCCACACGAAGCGTAAACGATTTGACATTACAAATTAACTAATTTTACGCCTCATGTAGCCCCCAGATAAACAGAAGGAGTTCAACAGCAACTCAAAGTAGCTCACGGCACTCCAGAAAAAAGACAGACAGTTGCTGAGTCTACCGTACATTTTTGCCCAGTTTCTCATAGTGTGCACGCCGGGAAAAATCAAAACAAGATATTTTTTACAGAATGCATGTTTCATTAAAATTTTCGATTCTTGTAAAAACTCTTCGAAATATTACTAAATAGATTTCAACTAACAATTTCAGACCTCACTTTCAGACCACCTTGCATTGCGTTTAATTTCGTAAGAATAAAAAATAGAAAATCTCTGCATCATTGTCCAGGCTCACCCACACACAAAGGTTGATAAACGCCAAAACTTGAAAATTTTTCTCGATAGAACTTAAGATAGGTTAACTGGAACTTATAAACTTATACATTGATAGTTACAGATAGACTATAAACCATAGAGAGTGTATAACAACAACATGATTCGACCAAGCAGCGACCAAAGTTTGCGCTTGTTGATTGCACTTTTGAAATATAAAAAAGAGTCTCATCTTATTGTTTAACATTTCAAGAATATATTCTCACTACTTGACCGATTAATTTTAAACTTGGTACACATTTTCTACGTCACCACCTTTCCCCAATGTTTCGTTAAGCATTATTTTACAAAAAGAAACTCTCACTACTCACAAAATGGAGGTCGTTTTCGTGGAAAAAATATTTACAAAAATATAATGGCCTAATAATTGTAACGGGTCTCTTTTTTGCACTGACGGCAATGTAAATCACTTCAAATCATCCTTAGCATTACTCACAAAATCGCTGCTGATCATCATCATCAACAGCAACAGTGCGAGCTCACATCTTTCTCATCTGCATCTGCAAGACCAGCAAGCATTCCCCTTACTTTTTGACGGGTTTTCAGTCACTTTCTCAATTTCCTTCTTTCTTTGTATTTTCTTCCTCTGGTTATATTTGTGTACAAATATGTTTTCTTGCCTCTTTCGCTAACGGTAATCATTTGTTAAACATCGCTACAAACGGTACAACACAACGCGCCTCTCTTTCATGAAATAAGAGCAGTGCAGGGAAGATGAAAAAGTTACAGAGAATGGTAAGGAAGGGGTAAAAGGGTAATACAGGCCAACCGGTACACTAACAAAATAAAATCGATGGTTGATTGTACGATCCTTTCATCTTTTTACCTTTCATCGTGCTGCTGCTACATACGCTATAGACAACCGGAGATAGCCATGGAAAGAAGAGTTTTGGGGTCGGGCCAAGGGCAACATTATTAGGAAATACCTTTGCCATCGGTTAAACCAGCCCAATTCATGACCCAAAACCACAAGCCGTTTCTTGCATCGTACATGCAATGAGTAAATTAATACCAATTTGACTTGTTGTTATTTATGGGTAAAAGTGCGATCGAATATTTTCCTACATTCTCTGTGATACCGAGGTGAAGCAGAAATACAGTGGATGGCGAAAAGGAGTCTAGCTCCCGAACATTTGAATAATATGTGAAAACATGAGTACATCTTCTATTTGAATGGCTCTTTCGAGACGTTGAAAATTATTTTGAGGTTCTAAGAGCAACATCTGGGTGACAAAGTGAGATTTAAATGTAAACTATTGGACTGCTGCGGCCATTTGTGGCCATAGATAAATTTGAGCACGGCGAAAACAAGTTAAGTTTAAATTGGAAGCTCCAAGTTTTTAGTTTTTCACAACAATTTCCTTTGTTTTGATCAGTAATAAAGCAACTAAAGTATTGTCCAACAATTGCATTGGCTCTTTCTCGGGCTTGGTTTGACTTAGGAAACATGTCAAGGTATCAAAATGAAGGTATTTCATTGTACTTTAAGAAAAATAATTCATAAATTTATTTTATTGGTGGTCGGATGAAATCGCGAACTTTCTGTAGAATGCGTGCCATCATTTACTGTACAATCTTCTGGTTCACCTCAGCGGCTCATTTTTACCAACTTCTTGCCATCTCTGCAGCATTCCGCATCACCTTTTCAGTCTTCTTCAACTTCCTATTGATTGTTGCCCAATAATTTTCGATTGGGCGGAGTCTAGGGCAACTTGGTGGGTTGATATCCTTTGTGATGAAATCCACCTTATTGTAAAAGTATCACAGAACTACATCCCTGCTATAGTGGCAGCTTTCCAAATCAGCCCAAAACTTTACCGGACCTTTGCGTGACTTAATAAATGATAGAACTCGCTTTTTGAGGTACTCTTCCTTGTATAGGGTTGAGTTCATCGTCGTGTTTGTGATGAAAACCTTGATTTCTGTCCACAGGTGCAAATTCCATGTCATATCATTAATTTTTGTGCAAATTTATTGGCGAATACAAATTTGATCTTGAACGGGACATCTCCCCGTGCCGTGGCGAGATAAAATTTTGGTCCCGGAAGCCGTTTGAAATCAAATTTCACGTATATTTCGTCGTCCATAAGCAAGCATCCTTTGTACCTCGCCATAACCTTCTCGTACAACTAGAAGCGCGTGTTTTAATGACTAAATTTTGTGTAAGTGTCCTTTTCGTATGCTTACATGCAAGGAAAAAACAGTAGCCGCTTCGTAGACAGATCTCCCGGGCAGTACTTTTACTAGTACCATATTTTTTGCAATATCCCGAACCTAAAGTTCAGGATTTGCCTCGATTGATCTTAAAACCTTCCAGTTCAGCTGCCGATTGTATGTTCCACTACGACGTCTACTCTGAATCGTTCAATCTACGGTATTGGGTTCCCAGAAACGGTAAAGCACAGCATAAAGCTTCCATAAACTCCACATACTAAGATGAAACTTTCAGCACTGAAAGTTGAATGTTTACTGAAGATATGACTATCAACACATTTGAAATCCAACCACCAGAGGCCCTGCTAGAAATCATACAATTGTTCCCGATTCTAAGTGGACAATGCTTTACAGAACATTTTTTAAATTTATGAGCAATAATATCGTGATTTTTTAAATGTTTACACATTCTAAATGCAAAATTAGGGCTGAGAATCGCACGTTAAAGAAATCACAAAACATCTTGCTGTTTCATGCTTTCATGCGTAATATGGAAGAACCGTCTAAATATCACAAGTTAACCAATAACGTAAATTAAATAATAATTTGATTATTAGTGGTAAAAACTTAAAGAATATCGCACGAATTTTCGACAAAAGCGAGCAAGCAATCGGCAACAATAATCAAGCTGTATGAAAATTAAGGTCGTATTCATCATATTAAAGCTTGTGCCGCAAGAAATCAACACCAAAACGAGTTAAAACAGGTATTCTTAATATTTTCTTCACAAAAAATTTTGAATTTTTCTAATATATTGCGCAAAACCGAAAAACAGAAGGTCTACAACTCCCTTCCGTGCATATCATTCTACGTAGCCTATAGCATGTAGACAAATCTGGCCTTGTTTTCTGGAAAATCCAAGACCTATTAATAACCAAGACCTATTAATAACCAAGACCTATTAAAAAAAGAACGATATTTTACTATCGGCATGTTTAGAAACATCCATTGTTGTGAGACAAATTGCTTTGAAGTGATGAATTTTTCGTATGACTCAACTATCATTATGAGGAGTTGAAACGTTCTACCATATGGTTATACCCCATCATCGTTGGGAAACAAATTACAACGGCGTTATGTTCCAGGGATGCATTATTTACATGAATTATTTACATTTGATGACCTTCCTTGATTGTGGTGACTTGAAAGCTGGCCAGAACATAATGAAAGCAAAAACATTCATGAATGAAGAAGTCTTATTGGTGAAGATTTCTCCGCACCACAGGATATTGTGGCAATCCACAAGCCTGAAGTAGTCATGCAGTATCTCGTGGATGATAATGTCAAGGTTTAAGGTTATTATCATCTTTGTCCAGGCCAACCAACCACTGATAACATATGGTTTATTCATGAACCTTGTATGCGAAAGTATCCATCCAAGTACTCAATTGAACAGAATTAGCAAAACTAATCAAAACAATCTGTACCAAAATAATAAATGAGGATTGTAGAAAAGATCACACAACAAAACGAGGATGTTTGGTCACACTGTCTGGGAGGAATGGTATCCATTGCGGATGCTAAACTTGTTTTCGGCGAAGAGAAATTCAGCTTGTTCTAAATATGGTTGGCTAAAATTTGTTTCTTTAATCAATCATCCCTAAAACTACACCAAAACTATCATAATCACATCTTATTTAATTTTAATCTTATTTTTGATCGTATTCGACGAAATCCGGTCCGCTCGGGAAGAAAAATGGCACGTGATATCACGCACGCATAATGGCACGTGAAAATGAGTCACACCTCCATGCAAAACATTATCGAAAAGGATCTTGGACATAATCCTTTTAAGAAGCAGAGGATTCATGGAATATCTCTCCAAAGTATTGCCGACAGGGTTGTCAGATCTCGGATGCTCCTGAAGACGCACGCTGCTCACAACATAATTTTTTCGGATAAAAAATTGTACACTTTGGGGGCAACTTTGAACAAGCAAAATGATCGTGTCTATGGTGGAAGTCTTCGTGATATACCAGCCGATAAAAGAGAGGTAGAGGAAGGCTAAAATTGGGGTCTACAGGTACCAAAATGCATCAGCTGTGATGGTTTGGGGAGCAATATCAGCAAAAGACAAACTACCACTGTTATTCATCGATCGGGTCGTGAAAATCAACAAGCAGCACAACTTGCAAAACGTTATCAGAAGCCATTTGCTTCCTTGTGCCAAGGAACTTTTGAGAGATGAACATTTTTGCTTTCAACATGATTCAGCACTTGCGCATAAAGCATTGGTTGTTCAGAAATGGTGCAAACAAAATTTGCTATGTTTCATCAGTTCCTCTGAATGGCCCTCATCGTTTTCCGATTTGAACCCACTCAACTTTAATATCTGGGAATACATGCTAGGAAAGTTGAGCAACGTAAAGCATATGAGTTTGGACACTTTTAAGAATCATTTAATCAAAATCTGGGATGAATCACCGAACGAAGTCGTGAGTGCGACGTGTGATGTTTCCGAAAAGCGACTTCGGACCGTAATGAAACACAAAGGCCAAAACGTTGAATGGAACTAAATACGTTGTAAGTTTACTACTGTAACATGTTTTTAAAACAGCTAGAAGAGAGAAAAAAAGTATTCTGAATTTTATGACATAATTTAAGTGTATCACTTTCACGTTGCCACTCTGTATATAGAGACACAAGCAAATAACTGCACGCACAAAACCCAGAAAGAAATCGCCTCTTTTTTAAGCGCTTACAGCAAATTCGTGCATTCACGCAATGAATCAGGGGCCCACCACTAAATGCTCAAACCTGTTCTTGAAGATGTACCAAAACAAGCAACATAACTGATGTAGTGCACACAGTTCAAGTGAAGAACAATGAGAGACAAACTTTAGAAATCGAAGAGGCAACACATCAGCTCTGAACTCTGTTACTTGTAGGAACGGGCTTGGAGCACAGTTGCAATATGCTGATCAACCGAAAAAGTCAATAAATTGTAATGTACCTGTTAGTAGAGTGTAGAATTTTTTTTAAAGCAGATATTCTTTGATAGTTAAAACACTTGCCAAACAAATTTTTAACCCCGCCTGTAAAAATCAACTTGTTACAGAAACAGACAGAGTTAGAGACGATTAACATTGTCTCTGTTGCAGACCAAGACTGCTCGGTGGTTGTTGTCGAATAAGAAGAAGAAGATTAGTTCGGAATACGCCTCTACTCTCTCTTTGTTTGTTTTCTCCGTTAAGTTCCGACTACGAATTATTCGAAATACTACTGAGACAAAAAAATAACTGGAAAACTGGTTATTTTCGATTATCGTGGTGTGATGTATTATAAATCCCGCCAAACTCCCATCTGGGCGGATGCGGCAATGGAAGTGCAGACCAACCGCCGAATCCTCCGACGCGTGCAGAGGATGTCGGCACGAGGTGTGGCAGGAGCCTTTAGCACTGCAGGCTACTGGGCCACCACTCTAATTGCCGGATTGACATCCATCTGCATGGTGTTACGGGAGGACGCCAGGTGCTACCATGCCAGAAGAGAGGGTCCCCTGGAAAAGGCTGGCTCTGTCAGGGAAGCTGAGCGGCTCGTAACCTACACGGAGTGGCAGGACGTGTGGGATCGACGAGCAACGTCGAGAAACGCCAGCAGCAACATCCGCTGGACGCATCGGCTCATCCCGGATGTGCACAGCTGGTGTTGTCGCCCGCATGGAAGGGTGGACTTCCAGCTGACGCAGGTCCTGAGTGGGCACGGTTTCTTCCGCTAATCGGTTTCTTCCGCGGTTTATTCCGTGGGCATTTAATCAAAATCTGGGATCAGGGAAATTTACCTGCATAGAATGCAGCTCATCGACTCGCCTGACTGCAGCGCCTGCCCAGGTGTGCCGGAGACCGCTGAGCACGCGGTATTCGAGTGCCCACACTTCATGAGCGAGCGACCCCATCGTCTGAGGGGCTGCACACCCGAGGACATGCTGCCCCAGATGATGGAGAGCGTAGAGCGTGGAGCGCTGGAATGAGGTAAGGCTGCCCAGTGAACAATTTTGAGAGCCCGAAGCTGCCCCTCTGCCTGCGACGCGGCGGAGGAAGGCTGAGGCGAGTGAGATCGACCGCCCCTCTGCCTGCGACGAGGACGGGAGAGGGCGACCTCGCAGCTCATAGAGCGAGTATGAGAACGCGGTCCTGGGCTGCCGGGGAAAGAACGGAGAAGGGCGCGAGGCGATGCGTACGCCGTGCAGGTGGAAGACGAATGGATGAATGAAAGGGAGACAATAAAAAAAGAAAGAGAGGCAAAATTCTGTTCGGTTTGCGAACGGACGGGAAATTTTCTAAGTCCCAAGTCCGGGGTAGCATGTGTTTAGCACTGCGGATTCAGGTAGTGAAAAAATGACACCTGAACACCAAGCGTCGTTTTCGCTAACAGAAGCGGCTTCACACTACGTTTTTATCGCTTCTATCGTCAAGCTGTGTTTTTTAAACGTGTATCTTCGTTTGGTGCTGTGCATATCGTGCTGTGTTGATAATGCCATCCTCCAGGAAAAAATACAAACGTCCGGACAATTTTTATCGACGGATGAAGCTGGTCAAGGAAGAACTGCGAAAAAACTTCAACGCACTACGAATGCACGAATATGTAGGGAAGAGTGAAAAGGCGAAACCAAAAACAAGAGAGAGAGAATATACCTTTCGAAGCCTACCAAAAACGCGAGATAACATTACTTAAACCCGACAAACTGTCAACAATACTATTAAGAGTTGTGCGTCATTTGCGTGATACTGTGCGTAAAAATGACCGGATTTGTGAAGAAACGATTCTTAGTTTTTGAATCACGATAATGCACCTTCACACATTTCAGTGATCATTTCACCACAAACTACAGGGTGATTTAAAAAAAAACTGCAACAAGGTAAAACGCCATATTTTTTCATTTTTGTTTAAAATTAATTGAATTAAAGCAAAAATGTCGATAATTTCATAAAATTTTAGAACAAATTAGGTTTGTTCGAATTGGCCACCTTTGGGGCGAATTATGACCTTCAAACGGCCAACGAAACCGTTACACGCTGCCCGCAAGTGGCCCTGCGGTATTTTGTCCTATTCTCGGCGAAGCGCTTGCTTGAGGTGATCGATGGATTGGTATTTTTTAGTTCCAACCTTGCTTTCCAAAATATCCCAGGCACAATAGTCCAACTGATTGGCATTCGGAGATTTTGGTGGTCATTGTGCGATCGAAATGAAGCGAGGAACCTCATATTTTAACCATTCTTGGGTGGCGCGTGCTGAGAATATTGGAATGGAATGGAATGTTGGAATGTCCAAGGTCTGTGACCGAAATGTTTGCGTGCCCAAGGCTTCAATGCACCCTCCAGAATATTTTCACGATAATATTCGGCATTTATTTTGACGCCACGGTCGATGAATACGAGCGGAGCGAAGCGACCATCGGCTGTTATGGTGGCCCATACCATCACCATAGCCGGCGCTTGAGTTCTGGTGACTAACCGACGGTGTAAATTTTCAGTTGACCTCTCTGGCAAGTAAACACGATCATTTTGTTTGTTTATAAACTGCTGGATAACGAATGGTTTCTCATCGGAGAAAACTAAATTCGGCGGTTCACCACTTTCGGCCAAGCAAAGCAAGTCTTTGGCTCTTTCGAGTCTAACTTTTTTTTATGCATCGGTAAGTTCTTGCACTTTTTGGAACTTCAATGGCTTTAGTCCAAGCTCATTTTTCAATATTTGCCGAATGGAAGATTGCGATATGTTCAGCTCACGAACCATTTTTCTGCCACTGCGATGCGGATTTCGATCAAGTCGCTTCTTCACCATTCGAACCATTTCTGATGATGTTGCTGTTTTTTCCGTACACTCCCTTCTCGTCGTCTACTAGTATCACGGCAACGAGCGATGGTACGAGATACAAAGGATTTGTCAACATTTAAATGCCGGAGGGCTCTGACGATAACCACTTGTGGTTTTCCAGCCAAATATAACGAAATCACACTGTTATGCATGAATTACATCACTCATAAAATTTTTTCTAAAAAAATTCCCACCAAAATGCTTTTGTACGCTTGTAAATAATATAATGAGCTATCACTGGAATAAATCTGACAGCTGTTGGACAAGAGTTTTATAAATGACAGCAGTCTGAAGATGGTTGCAGTTTTCCACCCTGTAGACCCATATTGTTTCTGCAACCACCGTATTCGCCTGACATAGTGCCTTCTGACTACTACTCTTCTTCTTCTTCTTTGGCACTACAACCGCTGTGCGGTCTTGGCCTGCACCAGAGACATTGTTAATAACTCTGAGGCTCTCTGTAACATTTCATTTTTACGGGCGGGGTTGTTAGCCCCTGCGCCAACCCGCCTGTTATCCAACCAACGCCTGTTATGCCAACCCAGGAATCGAAAACATAGCCGGTTGAGTGACAACCGATCGCGGGATTCAAACCAAGGCCAGCTGCGGTGACGAGCGTTACCGACTGCTCTATAAGCGGGGGCCTTCTGACTATTCGCCTAACTCAAAAAATCGCTCCGTGACCACCGTTTTGAAACACCGTATATTCGGGCGAAAAGTTAATATGGCCAAATTTGAAGGGGTCAGCGGGTCTCGGTAACGTACACCCCTTACGGTCCCAAGACAACTAGGAACCAAAAAAATTACCATCACGACGCCTCCGCAATGTCTGCGAACATACAGGGTGTTCAATTAAGACTTAGAGATTGAAATGTGAAATAACTCCGCCATTTCTTGGTCGATTTTAAGTGCTACCGATAGTAGCGGCCATCGGTAGAGCCTGCCAGCAGCCGCGCGCAGTTCACTTGCATGCGAGGCCGCGAACAAGCCAATCCACTACTACCAAAACTATCCAACAATTTGCCGATCCAATACTAACGAGAATACAGCATGCAAGAAAGAGTGTAGCATGCATGCCAGGCTGCACGAGTGAGATAGGTGAAACGAGTTGAAACGAGCGATAACGAACCGCCGCGAGCGCCAGTGATAAAAGAACCGCCGCCAGCGAAAGACTAATTTTGAGTCGCTTTTAATAAAGGACTGCAAAAAGCTGAACAATCGCGGAGGTGTATTCGGTATTGCTAACATTAAGAAATGAACAAGATTTGTTAATAATTAATAAATTAATAGATTTATCGTAATTGTAAAAACGTGAAACTGAATAAATCCAACGCTTTGTTTACAACAGCAGTACGATTTGACAGTTCATTGAGCGGGTGTATGGAATGAGAGGAAGAGAGAATAAAAGTATAGTGGGAAACTCTCACGGCGCCCATCGGATTTTTACCGGTTTAAGCCGCAGGATAGCGGAGTAAGCCCAGCGGGCAAAGCGTTTCGAAAATTCACCCGTCGCGCGATATTTTTCCCCGTTCCTACCCCCTCGAGCCCACAAACACGCGCCGTCGCAAGCGTAGCGCGATACCGGGTGATGTCGTTTCTTTCACTCCTGTGAACTCGTTTTTTCCTTTCTCCCTCTTCGCACTCTTCGAGTCCTTCATCGCTCTTCGCACTCTCTTTTGCTTTTGCTGCATGCGTGCCCTCGTGTAAAAGCGCGGTGTATGTGTGTGCGTTCCCCGTTCACCAAAACTGACAGTTCGCAGTTTGTTTTGTTCGCAAAGTTTCGAGGCAAGTTGGTGGTGTCGTTGGTGGTAAGTATATGTTAAAAAGCATTGAATTTTATCATATTTCGTGCTATTCTTTAGTTTACAGTTCGCCGAATGACTGCAGAATGTATCGCCGGAAAAATCTGGTAAGTATTTCAAGTGTTGTTGGCGATCAGAGTGATCAAAGATCGCTCGTCATGTTCGCGCAGAGTGGCGTAGTTTTTCGATATTAATCAGTTTCTTTTGCTTGTTGCAGCTGCCGAAATCGTTTCTACACAGCTTGGTAAGTATCATAAACCCATCTTTCCATCAATGGTAAAGAATATTGAAACTTTATTTTACTTTCAGGTGACGACGGCTGACCGAACCCAACAACGGGTCTTCATCAATAAATCAGTGCTGCATAGGGCTGCAGTGCCATAGGACGGTGGAAAAGTGTGTATGTATGTATATTGGTGCTTTTATCGTGTTTTTTTATAAATTATAAATAAAGGTGTTAAAATTTAAACCCAGTGTGATGCGTATTTAGATCCGAAGCGAGGGGTATGAATGTGTTTCGGTTGGTATGAATGGGAAGGGTACGGAATGAATAGGGCTAACACACACACACACACACACACACACATCGCTAAAGCGTTCTTCATAACGAAGCGTTGCAGCGCGGGGCAAGGTAACGCTTCTGCTTAATTTCCAATACAAAACCTTAAGCAGAAACTTATACAGAGGTCGCACGACAGATTTTGCCCGCTGGGGCTGGGTTACGCACCACCACAAGAACCTCACACCACCAAACAGCATAGCGCCAGCCAGAAATGCACGAATAGGTATGCCCTATAGGGAAGAGTGAATCGGCGAGCAAGCGAAACAGACAAAAAGAGAGCGAACAATAAACCGATCCCGAACCGAACTCGAAACCCCAAGCATTTTCATTTCTCGAACGGAAGGGAGGGAATACGAGAGAAAGAAAGAGAGGGGGCATATAGAAGAGAGGGAGACAAGGAGTACGTTCGAGAAATAAATTCGAATACCCAATTTTCGCCATCGAGCGATTAGGCCATCTCACTATGGAAGTTCTTATGGGCAATTTACATTGGGTCGTGTTTTGTCCTTCGATGAGCCTTCGATTGTCCTTCGAATTCCATGTGAGAAAAGCTGAGACACTCAATTTTGTCCGCTGGGCAGGGTCAGCGGATGCCCGAATTTCAGCGATGGACGGCAAAAACTGCTCGAAATGTAGTAAGCCTGTGGTAGTGGGCGATGAGAGCGTGTTTTGCGAGGGAAAGTGTGGTGGTGTATTTCATCGTCGTTGCACATCCTTAAAAATGTCTCTTTTGAGAATTCTTTCTGATAACCCGAATTTGTTTTTTAGGTGCGACGGTTGCAACGTCACCAAAGAACCGGGCAAGAGATCCCACTGCAACGATTGTGTTACGTTGGATATGCTGAACGACAGGTTCAAAAAGTTTGAAATAAGTATGTGTAAAAAATTGAAAGAGGGCTTACGGGCATTTAGAGATTTCGCGCATGACGCTGTTGACAAACAACAGGTAAATAACACCGAGAATGTTGACAAGCGACGGACCATTGAGTCAGTTTTGCTGGATCAAACCTGTTTAGACGACTTACTCACCGTGAATAATCAGAAAATTGCCTGTGAGGGACCTGCTGCTAACTTACAAACACAAATCATATCTGATACAGCGACTCCAGACCATGAGACCGACCATGGGACCGAAGTGGTTAGGCGGAAGAGGACCAGTGGTGGGAAGCTATCGATTTCGACCACGGTTAGGAATGTTGACACAAGTTGCTCAACGCAATCAGTTGCTAAGCTTACGTCCAACGGACAGCAGGGAAGGTTGGTAGTCATTCCGAAAATCAACCAAACTTGCGCGGTGACCCGTTCCTATTTAAGGGAAAAATTGGATCCGAGGGAGCATCAACTTTCGGATTTCCGCAACGGTAATGAAGGCCAGGGTCAGAGTAGAAAAAATTGCAAACATAAACGAAGTCAGGGAGCTGCTAGGTACACATCTCGGAGAAGGATATTCCGTCTCATTTCCTCTGATTAGGATGAAATTATTGGGTATGACGGAGAAAAGGAAATTGAAAATTTCCTCAAATCTCAAAATGATGACATTCCATGCTCAATAGTAAAAGTCATAGAGAAGTTTGAAAACAAGGAGATGAAAAGTTAATGCCCTTGTATATGTAGACGAAGGAGCATATGGCTATCTTGAGAATAGAAAAAGAGTTAAGATGTTGTTGCGGTGTTTTAAATGTGGGACATTTGGACACACAACAAAAGCTTGCAAGTACGAAGAAGCCTGTTCCAGAGGCAGTGAGGGGCACAAAACATCGCTCTGCAAATTAGAGGTGTTGAAGTGTATAAATTGTGTGCAGGAGAATAGGCTAAAGAGTACAGATAACGATACTCAGCACGCTGCAAATAGCAGAGACTGTCCGACATTTAAGGTTCATTGGGAAAAGAGAAGAAATTCCCCACAATAGCAGGTAGGTGAGGTTATTAGTCACCAGTATGAGATTCTATATCTCAACATTGCAGGACTGTCCATTAACTACAATATGTTGAAGGAGATTACTTTAAAACTCAAACCATCTCTTGTTTTTATCGCTGAAACCCATATCACTGAGGCTGAAGCGTTTGACCAGTACCATGTGACGGGGTATAGGAGCGTATGTTGCCTGTCTAATTCCCGCCACACGGGTGGAGTTGCAATGTATGGTAGGGATTCTGTTGTTTTCAAGGTTTTAGTCAATAGAACTAAAGAAAATAATTGGTTTCTTGGCATTTCCGTTTCTCGCGTTGCGACGCCAGCTAACTACGGTGTTCTGTACCACTCACCAAGTTCAAGTGATTTACGTTTTATGGAAATACTAGATGTATGGCTAAGTGAATTCGTTTATCTAAATAAAAAGAATTAGGTTATGGGAGACTTTAACATTAATTGATTAAACTCGGAGAGGTCCCTAAACCTGAAGAGAGTGATGGCATCACTTAACATGCATCAGAAGGTGAGGGCGCCAACGAGAATAACAAATGTCACCAGCACTTAATTTGATCATGTTTTCTGCAATTTTGCGTCAGTCAGAGTGCAAACAGAGCCGGCACTTAGAATTTTAGATCACGAAACAATAGGCATTCAAATCAGTCGGGAGCAAGTTAGTGCATTGCACAAACGGGTAGAGAACATACAGGGCTACTCCAAGACATTTCTGTGCAATGTAATTTCCCAGCATATGCTAGGGACTAGTAATGGGCTGAATGAAGAAGCTAAGCATTTATGAGAGGTGTTGAAAAAGGCTATGGAAAGTTTCATCGTCCAATAGCCAGCAGCAGATAGAACATTGAACGAATAGTACAACACTGAGCTTCGCCGGCTCAAATGCAGGAGGGATCATGCGCATGAATGCTTCATGAGAACTAACACAGTGGAAGACTGGAATGTGTTTACTTTGTTGAGAAATGAGTATGTTGCTGAATTAAAACGAGCCAAACAGAAATATTTCTCTGAAGAAATCAGCAGACACCAAGGAAATAGCAAGGAATTGTAGAAATTCCTTAAATCCTTGCCATAATCTGAGGAAAAAGCAGGTCTCTTCATAACAATTGCGAGCAGCACCGTTTTTGATGAAGTGGCCATTGCGGATAACTTCAACAAGTTCTTCGTTGAATGTGTGAGGGCGATTCATGAAGGGATTACTGCAATGCCCGAACCGATAGAGCTGAAAAACATTGTGACTCCAAGCCAAACATTCAAGTTTGAACAAATCACCTATGAGGAGCTCGAAGTGATATATTGTACGTTGAAAAAAAGAGAAGGTGTAAAAAGAGTAAATGGGCAGGTTCTTCAGGACTCCTTTCATGTCGTTGGACGCGTGCTTCTTTCAGTGATTAGATCACTAGAGATCACTAGAGATAGATCACTCTAATAGATCACTAGAGAGTGGCGTTTTCCCGGCCTAATGAAAGGAGTCTATAGTAGTCCCTATGGTGCAATGGTACAACAGTATGCCAAGTTTTATAACCCATGATGAAAATATAAGGGAATTCAAATGCCTGTGTTCGGCGTACATCAGATCGGTCGTTTGAAGCTCGATAAAAAACAAACGTTTGTGCTCCGCACACACAAGAGGGGTCGTTCAACTTACGTTTTAACAAAACAGTAGTTACGTTATATGTTACATGTTGTACCTGTGAAATCTTGGATCTTGTGGAGCAATATCTGTCGAGACTGACTGTGCTTGTCATCGTACGCTTTGATTATAATGATGATAAGATTAAAAAATTGAGAAAATGAATATGCAAAATAATAATAATAATTATAATGAAAGGGACTAGATAGATTTGAGACACGCGCGCGTAAGTGAGCAAGTGGTGGGCATTCTGTACGAACAGAATCGTACGAATAGAATAGAATTAGTTAAAAGCAGATGATGGCGTTTTTGCTTAGTGGCACCACATTATCAACCAATGGTAACTGGAGGTGTCACTACAAACAGAGCAAGAGAAACCTGCTGTGCTCCGGAGAGTGGACCCTCCCTTTTTAGTGGAGGATGTCAAGCATGATAATGATCTAACAATTTAAGGGATGGCGACCGTTGTACGAAAGGAGTAAAGCTAGATGCCATGATTCTGGAGAGTTTGCTCCCATGCCCCCTCTCGCTAATTTTTGTTATTTTGTAATTATCTAAAGATAAATCCGTCCTTCTCAAATCTATGCAGGGGTAAAAGGTGGGACTTATGGGTCACTATACCATCATTATGGGAAAAACATAATGATGGTATAGTGACACAGGGAGAACGATTTCTACTTTTTACTACTTCAAGCTACACCCAACAACCATTCTCTTTGTCTGACTACTTCTACTAATTTTACGATGATAGCAGCACCACATGATACATACGGCCAGGTCATTATCTCTAAAATAAATAAAAGACAGCACAACATGACTAGAGCACACGATCCACGACCACAAACTAGAGATGCGCGCTATGTTGTGTGGAAAGCGCATCGTTTGGAAGCGAAGCTTTTAATTATCCAGTTGAAGATGGTGACGGTCACTTGCACTCTGATTCCACTTAATCAATACAGTTATGTGCCACATACATGCATGCAGAACACACTCGCATGCTACATGCATGCAAAACATACACGCATGCAGACCGACATCGCGAGCGCGTACATTATGGTCCGTGACGAAACACGATCGCGAGCCAACCCAGGCAGTGTCCAGACCATCGGCGATCGTAAACCAGCCAAGGCCAAGTTAACACCATCGGCGCCGTTGACACCGGAAGCAAACCAGCCAACGACAAGATGACGATGATGTCAACCTGGAAAGCGAGCCGACCAACGATGATGTCAACATGGTGAACCGTCGCAAAGATGATGTCAGCGAGTCGAGTCTCCAGCAGAAGAAGCCAGTTCTTCTCCAGCCTTCGACCAGAGCAGATCGTTCAACAGTTCATTCAACAGTTCGTTCCCACAAAGAAAGACATAAATTTGTTAAGTTTTTAAAAAAGACAAGCTTGACGCGAAAGACTTAACCATACATCAACTCAAATCATGTAGCAGGTGCATAAGTTGAAATTGTTTGGTTGGTGTTATAGATGTGGCTGGCATGGTTCTATCCAATTTTATTTTTCATTTGAAGAAAAAGCACATCGTTTACTCTAGCAAACGATCCCACATCGTTCTTTGGACACCGTCGAAGCACATCGCTTACTTGTGGAATTTGGCTTTTTTTGTATTATAGAGACTTTGAGCTGTAATCGCCTAAATGGCATTTATGACATGTTCCTTAAACATTCCCAAAAGAAGTCGGTTTTGCACTGCCAATGAAAATGTTTTGAACCGTTAAAAACCATAAACTGTCATCGTAAAGAAATACGCCATGCAAACCGCATTCTTGGACCACACGAACCGTTATCTTGATGGACTGAGGGCTGGGAGTGTAGAGGAGCAATTAGGGGTTTCTCCGTACTGCATCGTCCTGAGGAGGATCTCAGGTAAATATCAATTCGCAGGAGTAAACAGGCTAGGATAACTCTAAGTGTGAATGAATGTGAATGTGTGAAACAAGCAGAACAATAGAGAAAGATGTAATAAAGTACAATAAAAAGAATGCAAAAAATACTGAAACAGTGTAAAAAACGACCCCGTCGACCGTGAGCAAGATAGGAAACAAAACAGTACTTTCAATTCCTACTACGACCTCTTTTCCCTTCATTCCAGTCATTCATTCTCTTTCCACCGCATCCAATGCAACTGCATTAAGGACAATTGCCACACTCTGGCACCATGGCTTTAGTCGAGGCCCTTAGTACCCCTCTTAGGTAGAACAGTAAAAGGGCAATGCAGAACAGTACTTACCCACCCAAGTCCATGCTTGTGGACGATGGTTACTACGGCCAAAATCAATTCGAAGACAGATAGATCTGCCGTTAGTAGGCAACTACATTCTAGCTCGGATTGTTCTAAGCCCGTTCAACACCGACGAAAGTTAAGTTACAATCGTTGCTGAGTATGCGACGAGCATGCTAATATGTGGAGGAAGTGCTTCCGGAGGATCACCCATTTTTCCTCCATTGTGCGTTAACGGAAGCCCAATCCGACAGCTACGGCCGTCGCTATACACGCACATATGCAACCAGCTGCATCTCCGCTCTGTGAACGTAGGCCGGCCTGCGCAGGTGAACGTGTATCAGTGGCTTTCCAACGACAACAAAAATACCATGCTCGAAGCTCTCTTTTAACGAGCACGTGCTCTCTTCATTGACTGCGCGAGTAGGTAGATTGCGTTTACATCAATGCATTGTATTGTTTTCACCCTATCTTACATGCCAATCTGGCAGCGGAGTGTATTCTGAACTTTTTGTTGAGGGAATAAACAAAACAACATAAACACAAGCAGATGCTTGAATGTACAGGGTGGCAACGTGAAAGTAATGCTGGGGGACTGTAAGATAAGACATGAGGCGTAAAAACTAGGGTAAAATTAATTTGTAATGTCAAATCGTTTACGCTTCGTGTGGCAGCAAAAATATAAAAACGAAATGTCAAACGTGTTTACGTTCGTGTTTTGGTCCGAGAAAATAGAAATAGAAGAGAAATAAATTGATTTCTGAATATTTTTTTCTGTTTTTTTTTTTTATTTTGTTGCTATACCAGCAAATAAGAACTTAAATTATCCTCTGTTTGTAAGCAAAACGTATGCAAAAAGTAATTACGCTCGGGTTTACGCCTAGGCCGACCCGTAAACGTTTTGACAGAGGCGCAGCAGTTTGGCATTAATCTGTAATGTCAAAAACATTACGTTACGCTTCATGTAGCTCCCCAGATACACTTAAATTATGTCATAAAAATAAGATTTTCTTTTCTCTCTTCTAACTGTGTTAATAACATGTTACAGTAGTAAACTTACAATGTATTTAGTTCAATTCAAATTTTTCGCCTTTATGTGAAAATTGTGAATGCTGCAGTGAGCCAGTTGCTTGCTGGTGCGTGGATTGTGGAGGTGTTGGGATGGGGGGATTTTTTTCGCAAAAGAGCGCAACAGAAGCAAACATGCAACTGGTATATTCAGCTGTTAATTTGCTCTTAATTTTGTCTATCTCTGTTTTTCACGCAGATAGAGCGGCCCAGGATAGACGGGCCCAGGTTCATCTTAGTAAATAAAAATTAACTGCAACTAAAATTGTGCACATTAGTCATTGGACTCTACCAAAAGTGCTCGGTTTGTTTAACACACCAAATTTTGCGATTACCGAAAATGCGCTTCATGAAAATTCTGTAATGTTATTATGTTCAATAAGCCCAATATTACTTGATAAAAATGAAGCAAGTATTTTGCACCGAGACTGAGCGGGTTTCGTGTGTCGAATTATCAGCTGCTTTCTGATGCCATCCCGCCCGTTTCCTGAACAAGTACAGGGTGTTCCATTAAGACTTGGAGATTAAACTGTTAAATAGCTCAACCGTTATTTAGTCGATTTTGACAAATAAGTCAAATTCGGAAACGTAAATGTATGCCATTTTAAGGCCTGTGCACACAGAAACTGAAATGAATTGAACTGAACGTAGCGTAGCTTGCGACTCGTAAAAACGCGTTGTCTTGTATGGGATTGTATGGGACCCTTCACACCGGTGTCGACGTCAACTTCGTACGGTGACGACGAATCTGTATAAAAAAAAAGACAACGCTCCTTTTGTGTCGGTTAAAAACTATAGCCAAGGTTCGTATACTTGGTTTTTGGGTGAGTGGGGCAAAGTCTTGTGCTTTGACAGATTATTTGTGTTCATATTTGGAAGTTCAAGAGATATTGAATTTTAGGTGCGAACATTTAAATAGTTTAATGATGAACTACTGTCTTCTTGTTTCCGTCTTTGAAATTCCTTTTTGGGTTTTGGAGCAAGTATAACTGGAGGCCAGACGAAGCGTAACGTAACGTTTTTGGCATTTCAGATTAATGCCAAACTGTTGCGCTTCTGTCAAAAACGTTTATGGTCGGCCGACCGCAAAACCGACCGATAAGTTCTTATTTGCTGGTATAGCAGCAAAATCGAAAAAACTGAAAAAAATATTCAAAAATCAAATTATTTCTCTTCTATTTGTCTTTTCGTTTAACATTTCGTTTTTATTTTTTTGTTGCCACACGAAACGCAAAGGAAAATAAATTTTTGCGGTCCGATTTGCGCTTGGTGTGGCCCCACAGTTATACTTTCGCATTACTGTGTACAGCAGTGTTCGGGCGAAATCATCACTCTGACATCCCATGGCTGCGAGGCACCAAAAAATATTTTCTCATCCATTTAGGTCACCATCAATTCAGGACTCATCAATTTAGGTTTGATCGGCTCACCAGAGTTGCGGATGGCTGGCTACGGTTGCTTGGCGGCTTCTTCCATTTGTCGTGAACATCAAGGCAGAACATAGATTGTGGTTTTAACAGTACCTGTAGGGCACTTTATATAAAAAGAGTCTCTCTATGAGCCATTGCTAACGACCCATAGTTGCCAACTTCCGCAGAGTTGGGGCTCACTTTTCATTAACTTCTCTAAAGAATCACTTTCTTAGCGAGCCCTTGCCAACGACCCATAGTTGCCGACTCCCTCAGAGTCGGGGCGCTTAGTACTTCAAAACCCCATACCAGTTTACGTCTCTCGGAAAGGCCACGGTTTTAAACGCCCTGGTCCCCTGATTGACAACTGATATTAGAATTAAAATAAGAGTTAGAAAGAGACGAATGTTAGGCCAGTATAGCTCAAGGCCTCTATAATACAAAAGAAAAAACCAAATTCACTCTGAGATGGATGACAAATACTGGTTAAGGTTCTAGATGGTGGTTGGAAAGCTCTTTGTAGAGCATTCTGTTCTAAGAAATATACTCTTTTGCCATTCTCTAAGTATACGGACAAATGAACCACAGTGGGGAAAGGGGAAAGAAAAAATGCGCATAATTCCTATCTCTATCTTTCTTTCTCTCTCTCTCTCTTTCTCTCTCTCTCTCTCTCTTTCTCTCTCTCACTCTTTCTCTCTCTCTTTCTTTCTCTCTCTCTTTTTCTCTCTCTCTCTTTTTCTCTCTCTCTCTTTTTCTCTCTCTTTCTCTCTCGCTCTCTCTCTATCTTGCTTTCTTCCTCTTTCTCTCTTTTTCTCTCTATTTCTCTCTATTTCTCTTTCTTTCTCTCACACTTTCTCTCTCTCTCTCGCTCTCTCTTTCTGTCTTGCTCTCTCTCTCTCTCTCGTGGTGATAGGTGGAAGGAGGAAGGGAAAGGTTTTTAAGTAAAACCAATCGATTTAGAGATCACCAAAACCTAAGTAACGATATCCATATTGCCCTAACACGTATTTTAAGGATTGGGGTGACCATCAACTATTGTGCAAGTTTTGATGAAATTCGATTCAAAACATGTGGAGTAATTAATGTTTTTGACAGTTAGTTGTTAGAGAGAGGAAAGAAAAAGGGGAGTGAGGGGTTTTAAACCATGATTACGCCACTCGCCGGCCACTAAAACCCCTGTATACCATATTTTGAATCAATCGGTTTAGTAGTTTCGGAGTCCATAAGGAACACACGGACAGTACTTTATTTATATATATACATACATAGATTTTGTGTTTGTATTACAAGTAATAATTAAGTTAAAATTGTTTTGCATGCTTGTGATACAAAAAAACCTCAATTGAGTAGTCTTCGATTAGTTTGTAATTACCCAAGGTGTCTCAATGTTTTTCCCCGAATGACAGGGCGAACGACTTTTTTGTTGCCGGTCGCACTGATCGGCCACCAGTGTGAAAGGTCCGACAAAGTGACGTGTCGCAATGAAATCCACGTTGGCGGTGTGCCGAGGCCTTTATTCGGCGGATTGACACAATTGCGGTGTTTATTCATAAGGTAACTGTATATCAAGTAATGCTGAAAGATGTTTGGCTTGGGCCTTACAAGAACTGTTTCCATTCTCACCAACTAGCTGCATGGTGTGTTATACGCGCGCTGATTTTCATATGGAGTTGATGGCTGTCAGCCACGGCCATGTAGTAACAATGGTGATGATGGCAGCATTACTATACACCTCAAAGTAGATCTTGAAACTCCACCAACGAAACTGGTCCAAGTAAAAAATCTCTCAACATTACCTGATATACAGTTGCCGTGACCATTCTGCATAAAGGGTGGACCGACACTCGACACGAAAATCAACGTAATCAAAGGAAACCTGAATACTGCTGTTATACTGTGAAGCAAGGTCACGAATAACCCTCACGCCGCGATTCGGCTGTCGGTCCACTTTGTGACCATGCACACCGCACATAGCATCAACCTCCGGAATTGGAAACCATCGGGCTTAGAGAAAATTCTGTAATGTTATTACTTGATGTAAAGCATGGTTCACTTAGAATCGGTAACAATTGAGTTAGCTCTATCTCTGGTTTGGTTTGACTTAGGAAACATGTCAATATGTCAACATGAAGGTATTTTAATGTACTTTAAGAGAAAAATTTCAGAAATTTATTATGTCGGTCATCGGATGAAATCACGAACTTTCTTTGGAATGCACGCCATAATTTTCTGCACAATCTTCTGGTCCACCTCAGCGGCTAATTTGATCCAATTTCTCGCCATCTCTGCAGCATCCCGCATCACCTTTCCAGTCATCTTCAAATTCCTTTTGCTTATTGCCCAATAATTTTCGAATGGACGGAGTTTAGGGCAATGTGGTGGGTTGATATTCTTTGCGATGAAATCCCTTTTATTGTAAAAGTACCACAGAACTACATCCTTGCTATAGTGGCAGCTTTCCAAATCAGGCCAAAACTTTACCGGACCTTTGTGTGACTTAATAAATGAGAGAATTAACTTTTTGATGCGCTCTTCCTTGTAAAACATTGAATTCATCATCGTGTTTGTGATGAAAACCTTGATTTCCGTCCACAGGTGCAAATTCCTTTTCATATCATTCATTTTTGTGCAAATTTATTGGCGAATACAAATTTGAACATTAAGGGACACCTCCCCGTGCCATGGCAAGATAAAATTTTGGTTCAGGAGGCTATCCAATATTCATTTTCACGAATATTTCGTCGTCCAAAAGCATGCATTTTTTGTACCTCGTAAGAGCCTTCTCGTACAACTTTCTGGCGCGTGTTTTAGCGACTAGGTTTTGCTTAAGTGTACCGTTTGTATGCTGACATGCAAGCAAAAACAGTAGAAAAACAGTAGTTCGTAGATAGGCCCGCTGGACAGTACTTCTGCTGGCACCATATTTTTTTGCAATATCCCGAAAGTCCAGGATTTGCCTTGATTGATCTGAAAACCTTCCAATTCAGCTGCCGGTCGTACTTTCCACTACGATGTCTACTCTGAATCTATCGGTCTACGGTATTGGGTTCCCGAAAACGGCAAAGCACAGCATATCCAGTTGATCTTGCGATTTGTTGTGTTTTTGAGATTTTAAAGTAGACCACCTGGGGTTCTCGACGTAAGTGTGCAGAATTATTTTTCTTCTTTTGAGTTCCATTAAGCATAACTTTCTATAAACTGTGCGTACCAAGATTAAACTTTCAGCACTGAAAGTCGAATGTTGACTAAAGCCATAACTATCAAAACATTTGAAATCCAACGACCACAGGGGCTGCTAGAAAACATACAACTTTTCCCGATTCTAAGTGAACCATGCTTTACATGGTGTACCATTAAGACTTAGAGATTGAAATGTCGAATAACTCGACCATTTTTTAGTCGATTTTGACAAATGAACAAGATTTTGGGGTATAAAAGGCCGTTTATTAACAATTCACCCAAAATACAATATCGATCAAATGATCGCCTCCATTAGACATGCAAAAAGTGACCTTTTTAGGCATTTTTCATTGTATTAGACAACATTTCGGAAATAGATAACGTAATAGCATAAATTTCCGCTGTGATGATAGCTTTCAGTTCTTCAGGCGCGGAACCAAATAACCCCGCCCGTAAAAACGAACTGTTACGGATAGCACCAGGGATAATTGACATTAACATTGTCTCTGGTGCAGGCCAAGACCGCACAGAGATTGTAGTGCCAAAGAAGAAGAAGAAGAGCAACAAAATCGAAAAAAAACAGAAAAAAATATTCAGAAATCAATTGATTTCTCTTCTATTCCTACTTTTTCGGACCAAAAACACGAACGTAAACACGTTTGACATTTCGTTTTTATATTTTTGCTTCCAAACGAAGCGAAAACGATTTGACATTACAAATTAATTTTACGCTAGTTTTCACGCCTCATGTAGCTCCCCAGATACACCTAAAATAAAATTCAATTTGGTAGCAGAAAATTGGGAATTATGAAAACAATTATTTCCAAAGTGGTAGGTGCATTGATCGTTCTGTAATGGGGAAGGATTCCGACGCATCTTGAAGGATACATAGGCTCTCCTTCCCCACTCCTCCTAAACACGTCCGCGTCGTACAGAACGGTAACATATTTCCCGAATATCCAAGCTTGGGTATACGGACTCACCAACCCCTTGGGCGGATGGTGAATATGGCTGAGTTTAGAGTGGTCGGGTGGCTGCACCAACAAGGCCCCCTTAGGGTCCCACGACGGTTAGGGACCTTAAATAATACCTCACGTGGCCCTCCAGCGTGACAGGGGGTTGGCGCGGAGCCAGCAACCTCGCCCATAAAAACAAGACCGCTACAGAAAGCAACAAAAGGAAGAAACGACACCGGAATCACGATGACATCAACTCGCTACGGATTAAAAGGACTTCGAGAACGGACATGAAACTAGGGACATGGAACGTGCGCACTCTGAGAGGAGCTGGAAGCCAGAGGCAAATCGATGAGGCCCTAGCCGCGCTGCAGCTGGATGTCGGTGCACTTCAAGAAATGCGCTGGCTAGGAAGTGGTTCGCAGAAAAGGCGTGGCAGCACATACGATATCCACTACAGCTGCCACGACCGCAACCACATGCTTGGAACCGGCTTCGCCGTGGGTCCATGGCTGAAGCCGGCGGTCATCGATTTTCGCCCGGTTAACGACAGCTATGCACCTTACGCCTGTCTGGCAGATTCTGCCATATCAGCCTGATAAACGTTCACGCCCCTACCGAAGACAAAACTGAGGAGAAGAAGGACCATTTCTATGGCATCCTCCTTCAGGAACTGCACAGGTGCCCCAGATATGACGTAAAAATCATTCTGGGGGACTTCAATGCTAAGGTCGGTAGGGAGCCGGTGTACCGCCAATACACCGGTCTTCACCGCCAATACACCGGATAGTCAGGCGCAGGACGCGGGACAGCGTAAGGGAGTACAAGAATCTCAGGAGAATAGAGAAGCAAGTTCATAAGAAAAAGAAGCGATTGTGAGAAGATCTAAAAATACGTGAACTTGAAGAAAACAGAGTGCGCTACGGACCCACAAGACAATTTTACAAAGCGGTAGCAGGTCAGCGAAACAACTTCATACCTAAGGCCACCTGCTGCCGCGACAAGGTTGGAAATTTGATCAGTAACCAGCCAGAGGTCCTCTCGCGATGGGCCCAGCATTTTGATGAATTACTCAACGACCAATTTACTAAGCAACCAGAGGCTCCACTGGTGGATACAAATCTGCTCCTGCCACCGAGCATAGAGGAGACCCGAAGGGCCATTTGTCGACTGAAGAGCCACAAAGCACCAGGCACCGACGGGATTGTAGCCGAGCTCATAAAGAATGGAGGAGAGAGAGTAGAACACGAGATTCATCAATTTATAGCTGGGGTGTGGGATAGCGAATCGATGCCTTGTGAATGGAATCTTGGCATCATCTACCCCATACACAAAAAAGGAGACAGACTATTATGCAGCAACTATAGGGGTATTACGGTGCTCAATACCGCCTATAAGATCTTCTCCCTCGTTCTGCAGGAACGGTTAGTCCCATACGCTGACGAGATAGTTGGCAACTATCAGGGAGGATTCAGAAGAGGAAAGTCTACCACTGATCAGATCTTCACCATGCGGCAGATCTTGGAAAAGATGATTGAGTTCAGACAGAACACATATCATCTCTTCATCGACTTCAAGGCCGCATATGATAGCATAGCCAGAGTAAAATTGTATGAGACCATGACTAGTTTCGGAATACCGGCCAAACTTACCAGACTTGTTAGAATGACCATGACCAACGTCACAAGCCAGTTTGTGGTGGATACATGCCCACGCACTGCAGCAAACCTCAGAAGTCAGCACAAACGCGATCACGCCACCCGGACAATGACCGTTTGTGCTCGACATAGCAACACCTAGGCGACTCAGCATAAGTGCGATCACGCCATCGGGTCGATGATCGGTTATGCTGAGTCGATAGATCAATAGAATTATAGAAGTTAGCAACAGTAAGTTAGCAACACGTACTCCGCATAAACGATCACGCCATCGGGTCGATGATCGTTTATGCTGAGTACAGCACAAAGAGCCGACTTCGTGGCTCTCCGGTATATCCATAATGATTATTATAAGTGTAAACGCGGGTGCGAGAGGTTGTCCTCGGCGCACACCGCAGAGTGTGTAATAAAGAGCATTCTTAAAAAGAACACTTACTCGTGTACAGTTTTCGTGGTGAAAAGTTACAACATTTCATGGCGATCCTGCCAGTGCCAGACACTCTAAAAATGTGATATTGTTGCGTGTTTCATGGTGTGCTTCGAAAGTAACGTGTAGTTTAATAAACTGCATGGAACGGAATAGTGACCCTACGGTACGACTCGTGTGAACGTGAGTGAAGAGAGCACATTCGCGACGGATTCCAAAGGTTAATGCGCTCGTTAGGACACACGGTGCGAACAAAAATTTTTTTTTCTCCTTCGTGCTGTGAACGAGTTATATGCATTGAACTCTTCTTCAAAAGAAAAAAAAACCCCCGTCACCAATGCCTCATCCCACGAACATATAGCATATTAAATTAGAATGGGCACGACCAACACAAAGACGGAGTCCCTCCAGGGGGATCCGCAGGTCCAGATCATAAATACCCAAGAGGCCCACTCAGAGTATCCACCACAGTTGAAGGTGGATGGAAAGCTCTCCAATCCCTTTACTACCACCAAGGGATTGCGCCAAGGGGACGGTCTAGCGTGCCTCCTCTTCAACATCGTGCTGGAGCGAGCCATCCGGGACTCGGGAGTGGAGACCTCAGGGACAATCTACTTCAAGTCCAGCCAAATCCTGGCCTATGCTGATGACATAGACATTATAGGTCGGCGGATCTCCGATGTAGCCCAAGCCTACACAGGGATTGAGCAAGCCGCGGAGAACCTTGGCCTGCAGATAAACGAAAATAAGACCAAGTTCATGATGGCGCCACCGTCAGCAGCCCCACCAACAACATCGGCGAGCATACGTGGGGTGACGTACTAATAGGTGATCGAAAGTTTGAAGTCGTCCCGAACTTCACCTATCTAGGGTCAAAGGTTAGCACTAACAACGACATAACCGAGGAGATTCGCGCCAGGGTGCTAGCAGCCAACAGGTCTTTCTACAGTCTGAGGAAGTTATTTCGCTCACATCTCGTGTCGCGACGGTCGAAGCTGGGGTTATATAGAACCTTCGTAATCCCAGTACTCACATACGCATCTGAGACATGGACACTATCAAAAACTGACGAAACCCTCTTAGCCGCGTCCGAGAGGAAGATGCTCAGATTGATATTTGGCCCCGTAGGTGAGGAGGGACAATGGAGGAGCCGCTACAACAGGGAGCTGTACGCAATGTACGACGACCTCACTGTCGTGCAGCGTGTGCATCTCGCCAGGCTCCGGTGGGCTGGTCATGTCATGAGAATGGCGGACGACGAACCAGCCCGTAAAGTCCTCTTAAGCCGTCCAGAAGGACAGAGGGGGCGTGGTAGGCCCCGTGTGAGATGGTAAGATTGTGTTGACCGGGACGCAACAGTGGCCGGCATTCCAATGTGGTGGACGAAGGCCCTCGACCGTCAGCAGTGGAAAGCTTCCTTGGAGCAGGTAAAGACCGCTCGGCGGTTGTAACCGGATTAAGTAAGTAAGTAAGTAGGTGCATTGAAGCTCATTTCCACCTCAGTGGCTATGTTGATAAGCAGTATTATGGTTCGCAAAACCCAAATATGGTGCAAGGGAAGCCAATGAAACCAAAACGATTGGCTGTTTGAAGCGAATTTTGACTGATTGGTTTCTCTTCGAAATTGAAGCTGAGAACTTGAACGGCTGTTGGTTTTAACAGGACGGTGCTACGTGCCATACAGCGACAGCCGCAATCGATTTTAATGTTATGCGAACGAACCAGCAGTAAGTAAGTAAGTAAGTAAGTAAGTAAGTAAGTAAGTAAGTAAGT
>NW_026684271.1:468250-484459 GCF_943735745.2 Anopheles bellator | reverse complement strand
AGTAAGTAAGTAAGTAAGTAAGTAAGTAAGTAAGTAAGTAAGTAAGTTTGCATAAAAAAATGGAAGGAATGAACCTTTCAAATAAAAGTTCAAGCATCGAAAACACTCAGTCGTTTATGTATTATAAAAAACCGAAAAAGCGCACGCATTTTTTACCACCCTGTACATGTTTCAGTTGTTGTGTTCAACAAGGCCAACACAACATGGTGAACATGAACAAGTGAAGCGATGGTAGATGGGTTTCGTGTACCGGACATCAACATCTTTCTGAAGCAATGCCGCCTACTTCCTGAACAGAATGATGATTGATTGAAATGTTCCAACGCGAAATTATGCTGCATGATAGATGTGAACAAGATGTACTCAGTCAGCTTCCAAATTTTATGCATACTGAGACACTCCAGGAACCGTAATTGGGATCGTAAAAACATCAGAACCTTTACGCTTCATGTGGGAGCAAAAATATAAAAACGAAATGTCAAACGTGTTTACATTCGTGTTAAGAAGAAATAGAAAAGAAATAAATTGATTTCTGAATTTTTTTTTTCTGTTTTTTTAGATTTAATTGCTATTCCAGCAAATCAGAACTTACATTGTCCTCTGTTTGTAAACAAAGCGTATGAAAAAGTGTTTACGGCCGAGTTTACGGCTCGGCCGACACATGGACGTTTTGACACAAGCGCAAACAGTTTGGCATTTATCTGAAACTAGCAGACCCGGCGAACTTTGTTCCGCCCCAATCGCAATGAGCCCCCGGTGATCGAGCAGTTGGTAACGCTTGTCATTGTCACAAAGCAGGCTTGGGTTCGAATCCCGATACCGGTCTGACAGGGGGGTGGTTGGCGTAGGACCAACAAACCCCGCCCGTAAAATACGAACTGTTACGGATAGCACCAGGGATAATTGGCATTAGCATTGTCTCTGGTGCAGGCTAAGACCGGCCAGCGGTTGGACAATGTTTTGGCATGTTGGACAATTTTTTCGTGCTGTTTCATGCTTTCATAGGTTAATTGTTTATTAATGTAACTGTTAATTATCGATAAATGCTTCTTCATGATTAAAATAACTTTCCGAAATAAGCAAGTGCTTAAAATTTTAAGTATTCAATATTATTCACGCGCAATAATTTGATTACAACGCAAATGATAAAATTTGAAGTAAAACGTGAGCTGTCACATAAAAGCTAGAGCTGTAGTTTGAAAGAGAAGCCGATAATTGCTCGGTGTTTCGCTCGTTGTTTGGCGTTACGCGTGAGAGATTCGTCTCAGCATGAAGAAAAGGAGAGCAATTTGCTTGGTGGGAGGGGACGGTGCATTAGCGAATAAAGACAGCGTGAAATATCCCATCTCACTATAGAAAAAAAATCGTATTTTAAGATCATTGTGACGCGACCTGAGTATAAAATTGCCTGAGTGTCCTATTGTCTTCTTTGGGTTCTATGCTACCTTCCTACCAATTTTCAATCAAATCGGTTTAGTCGTTATTGAGTTATAAATTTTGTTGCATGCGTGACTCACACGACTTTCTTTTTTATATATATAAATGCCAGAACATGCAACATTGATTTGCAACGTGCTTCGCTGGTGTTGGATTTGTTCCCTAAAATCAAACTCGATATATAACAGTAGAAGCAATAACTTGTTCCCCGCTGCCTAGGCAATTAGCTCATGTAAACAAATGCTTCACTTTATCCTTTATTCACTTCAAATCCTGAAGCGGTTGTTAAAGTGCTTAACATTTATTCCTCTGACTTCATACAGGCAAGGTGCAGTGGTGGTAGAAAACAACTACCGTTACTTTCGTTTTATCGCCGGGCGGTACTTCGTGAAGCGTTGTACGTTTCTGCATCTTCTACACAGAGATTAAAATAAATAATTCCCGTCAATCGCACTGAACACCATTCGAACAATATTAAAAACTAAAGTGCGTGATGGTTTATAAACTACGCCATTTTACAAACCCACTTACTGCTGGTCGCTAGGAATAGGAATTACAATTTTTTGCCTACCGGAAGTAATGATACCGGATGAACGCAGCAAATACGATTCCTGCGATTGTAATGAAGGCGTGTGCGATGGGCTGGTGGTGCACTGTTGGGGTTGCTAGTATGGTGAAGACGACGATTCCTGTACCTTAGGAGGGGAACTTTAAGATTGCGTTAGAGAGGTTCACAGATCTTCGAACGAGATTCAATATTGCACAAAGGAGTTTTGATTCGTTACTTTTCTCTGTTCTCTCTTTGCTTAGCTTGTCTCTGTGTCTTTACACCAATCACAATTATAGTTAGTTTTTTTTTTTAAAACACGACGGGCGACAAAAAAGTCTATCACAGCATTAGTACGATTGGCAGTAGCAACACAACTACCGCACACAACTTTAGAAACACACAAGACTCGGGTCACACACTCTTCGGAGATCGCTAGCTTTACTATATCCGGTTGCGTTCGGTGTTTTTGGCATCGATTTCGGTTTTATGTTCTGCTGATGATTCCACTCTGAACCGGAGACCAGGATGGTTGTCTGTTTAAAGTTTGATTGATATTCGTAGCGATTGGACTCGTACGCTTCGGTATCGCCGAAATTTCGACTTTTATGCGTCCGTAGCCTGTGTTCGTTGTCGGATATCTTCTCACATAGAAATTTAACAAAGAACAACTACAGGACTAGAGCAGCGCGTGCATTCAACTCAACTGACAGAGTTCAATTGTAATCGAAAGATGCTCACACAGTTATAAGTAATACACGTCGAACTAACACCAACACGACCAAACACCAAACTGCCAACTCTTCTCTCTTTCTCTCCTTCTCTTTTTCTCTTTCTCATGAGGTACGCTTTCTTTCTTTGTGTTAGTTACCTTTTCGGTGCTCAGTGTGTGCAAACACTATGGAAGCAACGCGTTATACGCCAGCGGCGCATATTGAGTGCTAATGGGGTCGCGTTTGGGTACATTTAGATTATTTGATTGCTGCACAGGATCTGGCGCAGAACCTGTGATAATATGAATATGCTAAAGAAGCACTAGACTAATCTACAACATCGCTCCGCCTCACCTTTGCTTCATAAGACCAGGAGATACCGGGCCTTGGCCTCAAAATTCTTTGAAAACGAATTGAAAACATAAACAACTTTTCCGGTGTTCCAAATTGGCGTTTGCCAAGTATTAAGCTGGGACCATACGAAGCGTAAAAGCAAGTATAAAACCTTCATATAGTGTCAAATCGTTTACGCTTCGTGTGGCAGGCTTAAAATTACAAAAAAAAACCTTAAACCGAAATTTCAAACGTGTTTACAATGGTGTTTTAGGCCCGAGAAAATAGAAATCGAAGAGGTAGGTTGATTTCTGAATAATTTATAGTTAAATTTAAAAAGCCTCACAAATAAGAACATGCATTATCCTCTGTTTATAAACAAAACATTTATGCAAACATACATAAACATTTGACATAAGCAAAAACGATTTGGACTTGAGCCGCCCACAGACAGCGGACGTTAATTACGTTTCGACGCGACACTTTTTCGGACCTTTCACACTGGTTACGAACGGGGGCGAAAAGCAACGGAAAAGTCTTTCAACCTGTCGTTCGGGCGAAAACAATTAGACATCTTGGGTAGTTAAAAACTAATCGAAGATTACTCAATTGACGTTTCTTTCGTAACACAAGCATGCAAGACAATTTTAACTTAATTATTACTTGTAATACAAGTACAAATTCATCATGAAACTATTTTAATTCTCGCACCAAAAATACACTGTGTCTTGAACTTCCAAATATAAACACAAATAATCTGTCAGAACACAAGACTTCGCCCCACTCACCCAAAAACCAAGTATACGAACCTTGGCCAAAGTTTTTAACCGACACAAAAGGAGCGCTGTCTTTTTATACAGATTCGCTGTCGCCATACGAAGTCGACACCGATGTGAAGGGTCCCATACGATCTCATACAAGACAACGCGTTTTTACGCGTCGCTCGCTACGCTACGTTCAGTTCAGTTCATTTCAGTTTCTGTGTGCACAGGCCTTTACGTTACGTTGTGGCCGCTAGAAGGCTCGGCTGAGCATTGAGCGCTATTGGGTGATTTGCAATAATTTTTCTTCAAGGCCAACATTTTCGGTCTCATGGAAAACCTCCATGGAGCTCCGATCTTATATCAAGGGTGCTAAAAAGCCAAAAAAATGCACCACAGAATAAAATGATGTATGTAAGCCCCAGTGTTTTCCCTGCTTCTCTGCGGTGTATATTTTCATTCGCTACACTAACCGTACGCGAGCCCTGATACGCACGCTGATAAAGCAGTCGGTAATGCTCCTCGCTGTCTACGTTGCTGGTCTGGGTTCGAATCCCGGGACCGGTTGTCACTCAGCCGGCCATGGTTTCGATTCCCGATACCGGCGTGACATGGGGGTTGGCGCGGGGCTAATAACCCCCATCCGTAAAACGAATTATTACGGTTCAGCGGTTGTAGTGCCAAAGAAGGAGCAAATCGCTTAATTAATCAACAGTTAAGTCGCATTATAAAGCTCGTAAAGTCCTCTTTGGCCGTTCAGTGGGACAGAGGGGGCGTGATAAGCCCTGTGTGAGATGGAGGGATTGCGTCAACCAGGACGCGATATACCGGCCGGTATTCAAATGTGGTGGACGAAGGCTCTCGACCGCGAGCGGAAGAAAAGGTTCCTTGAAGCAGGTAAAGACCGCTCGGCGGTTGTAGCCAGATTAAGTAAGTAAGTCGCAATATAATCTGAAGCATGAGCAAGGAATGGTTCACAATTTTCCACGTTCCGTTATCATCATGCAAAAAATCACACAAAGCCTCCAGTAGAGTGCATTCTGAAAAAACATATACAAAAACAACATTCGAGTAGAGTTGCGCTCGAGATGACGATGGCATATAAAGGTTTATGTTTTTGCACTTTCCTAGACGCTGTAAACAGTGCCTAACCTCTTACTAGTAAATTCGGCTTACTGTCTATAGAAGAAAGTCAAACCGACTTTTTTATTTGGGGGCCTGATTCGATAAAATACTAAACGATTCCTAAGAACTGCTTCGCAATGGAATCAAATGCTTCCAGCAATACCAACATTAATGTATGGCCGTGACTGACGACCATTGCCATCGTATCAACTTCATAAAAAATACATCAAGAGCATGGAGCTGCTGCAAAATGTGATGGCAATGCGTATACAACACAACATGCAGTAAGGTAGGTGATGATGGAAGCAGGAATCCCAAGCCTGAGCGAGTCAGCCTTCCCTTCCCGCCACAATTAGTCGGTTTAACTTCCTTCCCCTAGTTACAGTTTGGCCCTCCCCCCTATTACAGAACTCGTACGGCGGATTCGAGTGAAATTCTCGTTCTCGTTTGTCGAACTCGATGAACGGTTTTCAATTAGAGAAGCTCCGAGTGCTAAATGTGCTAAAATGTGCTAAAAAGCATAAATGTGAAAGCTTGTCAAGCTCTTCGAGTACGAACTGCCATTCTGCTGCATTTTTGTAAACATTTCACACACAGATAGCAGTTTAGATGTGCGTACGATTCTTGCTATTACATTTCTGCAATTTTAAGATGATTTCCGCGTATTACGTTTTCGATAGCGACAGTGATAGCGAAGAAACTGAAAATGTAACGATTCATCGCAAAATATTGCGATGTACCGTATTTTTCCGTGTATAACGCGCACCCGTGTATAACGCGCACCCATATTTTAAGAGAAAAAAAATGGAAAAAAGTTTTTTATTATACATTTTTCAGATATGTGATATCCAACAAATACCCAATGATAATAATGTATTATGTATTAAAGTAGACTAAAGATAAAATGCGTATACATTGCAAAAGACATACTAGTATTTCATATTTCGTAATAATCTTCAAACTCAGATTTACTGCTGTCTGACAAATTCAGATTCTCTAATTGCTCTTCAATATACTCCTCATTGTCACTCTGTGAAGAGTCCGCAAAAATTGCGACATCTTCAGATCCATCCATAGTGTTGCTGATGCCACATTTTTTGAATGATTTCACAGCAACATCTGTTTTAACTCCCTGCCATGACTCAATGACGATATTGTAAGGATAATTATATTCCTAACATATGTTTCACTTCATAATTTACTCAATAATACCATAAAATATGTACCTAAAAGGGCACATTTGTATATTTAGAGGAGACAAAATTTTTACTCCCCTTGTATAACGCGCACCCAGATTTTAGAGCTTAAAAAATTGGGAAAAAGGTGCGCGTTATACACGGAAAAATACGGTAAATCCGACCCACTGAATTTTTCATCACCAGGGTAAGTGTGCCCAAAATCGAAAATGACCAATCGATTTTTCTTTCATGTAATAATGTTGTTGCGGGTTCAAGAAAAATTTTCGCATCTCAATGGAAATGTTTTTGACCATACTTTCCGAAATAGAAACAAACTTACCCGAATCTCTTCGCCCTATTTGCAAATGCTGTAGCAATATGATTAAAAAAAATACCCGTATCTTTCCGGCCTATTCGGGACTGCGGTAACCACAGCAATACAAAACACTTACCTACTCTTGCCCTTCTTTCTTCCGAACTAATTAGTTTCTTTACGGGGTAATTATCTACCACATGAATGAAAAAAAACCCACCAGTATCCTTTCGGCCTACCTAGCTATCCTTGCGGAGCATAAACAATACAAACTAATTGATAAAATCAAAGACATCCTAACAGAGCTGCTCTTTCCGTAGCAAAAAGTTGACGGAAATCCGTTTGTCAAATTTGAGTACGAGTACGAGTTTCATGATCCCAAAAGTACTCGATAACCGAAAAATAGTTCATCCAGTTGAAAGCTCCCGCCACGGAAAGTTCATCCTTTCCGTACGGAAAGTCAATCGACTGCCGCGATACCCGAACAAAAAAATCACTCAATTTTTCATTTTTCTAGCCGCGGATTTCGACTCGTGAGATACCCCCTCTCAGTATGGCGGTTTAAACGGAGTAAGCTGAGTTCTGTGAAACCCAGTGAACAATTTTGAGAGCCCGAAGCTGCCCCTCTGCCTGCGACGCGGCGGAGGAAGGCTGAGACGAGTGAGATCGAACGCCCCTCTGCCTGCGACGAGGCCGAGGAAGGGCGATCTCGCAGCGTACGAAGTGAGCATGAGACGCGTTCGTTGGTTGCCGGGGAAAGAACGGAAGGAATCCCCGTGAGTTTTGAAATCGCCGTGAGTTTGCTGGTGGAAGACGAACGTTGGAGAGAAAGAAAAAGGAATAGAAATAACAGAGACAGCGAGATCGGGGCAAAGTCCCGAAGTTCCGAGGGTCCGACAGTCTTGTCTTTGTTGTGACTTAGGCGAATCGGGACGAAACCTGTGCCTCTGTTTTTTCTAAGTGCCAAGTGTAAAGTACCAAGTGCTTGTGCTTCTCTGTCGATCACGGGTGAGCCTGATAGAAATAATCCAGGTAAGTTTATTTGACAGTATTCAGTGACAATCAAATAATGTTGAAATGTTTTCGCTTTGCTCGTTTCAGATGTTCAACAAGGATGCATAGGATTCCAATGCAACACTTGTCTACGACGTCACCAGCAGCGACCGCTTTAGTGAAGTGTGAAGAGTGAATAATAGAACAAAAAACGGTCTACTATCAGAACACACGAGGTCTTCGTACAAAGATCGATGAGCTCCGATTGGCACTCACTGAGAGTGACGCTGACGTTATCGTCCTTACCGAGACGTGGCTTGATGATGATATCCCGAGTGGGTTATTTTGTAAAGGGACTTACAATATTTATCGATGCGATCGCAACCCGTGCTCTAGCGCTCTCAGTCGCGGAGGAGGAGTGTTGGTGGCCACCAAGTCTAAATTCAAATCTACCGAGATTAGGATCAACACCACGTGCCTCGAACAGGTCTGGGTGCGTGTTGATTTGCCTATAATAACTTGGATTGGCGCATTATATCTACCCCCTCGGCTTAGCTCGGATCCCTCCAAGTTATCGGCTCTATTTGATACTCTTGGTGATGTATATCATCGCTCCCACAAACATCACAATCTCTTCTTTGTGGGCAATTTTAACCAACCCGGCCTCTCTTGGACTAGCTACGGAGCTGAACAGTCAAAATTCCAACACTATCTACCAACCGCTGCATCGAAGGGTCCCAACCTATTTGCAGACGGTTTCAATAGCAGTAACCTGTACCAAATCAATAACATCGCTAATGCCAATAACAAAATTTTGGATCTTATTCTTGTCAATGACTTTCTGTGGCCTAATACCGTCTCTGCTCTGCCGCCCAGGAACCGCTGGTTCCGGTTGACCAGCATCATCCACCTCTGCTTTGCTAGCTGAAATTCGTCACCGGACGAACTAACACGAATGCCGGAGCTCCCACAGGGGGTGTAAGCAACTCATGCTTTAGTAAGCGGCCGCGCTTGGATTATAAACGTGCGGATATGGCAAAAATTTAACAAGGAATATTGAATTTCGACCTTGACCGGCGTGGTCTGATTCACGTTTGAAAACCCTAAAACGATGGAAAAAAGTGCACTTCGCCGCTACAATGCCAGCAAAACCGATGATGCAAGGATTGAATTCATCTTGGCCAGCTCTTGTTACCGACAATACAATCGCTACAAGCACAGAGCAAACATCTCCCTTATCCAACAGAGGATGATGTCAAATCCGCGTAGCTTCTAGAACCTTGTAAACGATCGACGAGACGCCTCTACTGCGCTTCCCAATAATATCCACTACATGTATACTGTCGCTGATGGCTGAACGTGGCTGAGTCCTGTGCGTTGTTTGCGTATAGGTTTGCTTCTTCTTTTGTCCCGTCACGTGCTATGCTATGCGTGCGTGCACGATGCTATGTTTATTGCCGATGCCATCCGGGACACTTCCGCAGACATCCTGGACTTCGACGGCATTGAGGTGCAGCCACAAATGGTACTTGATGCCATCTGTAAATTGAAGCAATCGTTCAGCCCGGGCCCTGATGGAATACCTGTCTTCATACTAAAAAGTTGTAGCAGTGCTCTTTCACCATTACTATCCCGCCTGTTCAACTTATCCCTGCAATCTGGCAGATACCCACTTATGTTATTCGCCCCTTGGGGTGATTAAAAAAAACTTTATTTAATTTTAAAAGGAGTTAATCGTTCGCGAAACGCGATTGGTTTGAGCTGAGCTGAACTGAACTGATCGAGAGATGGGCAGGAACTGACTAACTAGTCCCTGTCTTGTCCTAACTGGCCCTAGCTGGACGACCTAACTTCTTGTGGTTCTATCGCGATCGGGTTTCGTCTGCATCCGCTGCCCGATCGTAACCGTTGTTGATTTCGCGTGGCCGCGCGCGCGTGGCGTGGCTACTGACGCGAAATTGCTGCGTTGCGTCTAGACGGTTGCTGTTCTCGGATCATGGGGTTTGCTGCCATGGGGCGACACCGTCTGCGCTTTCTTCTCACGGTTGTTGTTCACGACGACACCTGATCCTGTTGTTTATTTCGCGTGGCCGCTGCTGTCGCGAAATTACTGGTGGGTGCCGGTTGTGCCGATCGTGGGATTTGCTGACGTGGAGCGACACTGTCCGTAACTTCCCCCTCCTTAGGTTGAGCCGTCTCGGGTCAAATCGGGTTGTACTCTGATGGTGATTTCCTTCTTGATTTGATTGATTTTTGTCACCGTGCACCATATGATTGAAAGGATAATGATGAAGATAATGATTCCACTAGTGGTGTTGTGTATTACCAAGTGTCGATTGACGCCTTCAATCTGATTGATTTTCTCTCGGTTGTTAATGTGTAGTCTTGTTAGATTCTGAATGTCATTAAGATAGACTATTGTTTCTTTGATGTGGACTGCGTTGAGTGGAATAATGTCGGGTTTTGCTATGTATTGCAATTGTTTTTCCTCGAATTTCTGTTCGTTCACGAAGATTGTGCAATTTCTAAAGTGCAGGAAAAACGATCCGGTGAGGTTTCGGTTTCCGTACCCGCAGGTATTATTGATAATTACGGATTTGGCGTTTTTTATGAGGATTCCAAAGTTGGCTATTGGCATTATTTCCGTATTATCTGAGTGTTGTGTGAAAGCGCAATTGCTTGGTTTAGCTTTCATCAGTGTGTGTTCGCACTCATTGTCCGTGACATTCAGGATTTCGTTCGTTTTTACAACATAGTAGTCTTCTAATCGAATGAAATTATTCGTTAAGTAAGTTTCTCTGTCATTTACTAGAGCGTACTTTTTCTGTATATTGAGGATCTTATTGTGGTGTGGAATCGGCTCAATTTGAAACATGGTGATATTTTCATTTCTGAATTTTGGAATTTTTATGAGCAATATTATTTTGTCATTGCTATGAACAGCTGTTGTTTCCAAAAATTCGTATGCTTCTATATTTGATGTGATTGTCAATCCTTCATCCTTTAGTATTTTGAGTACAAAGTCAATCTCTTGCGGCTGCAGTAGAGCTTTGGGAATGACTCCGAGTTTTGCCAGCTGTGTCGCTTCGAAGATAACGTCTAGTTGTTCCCGAATGTTATCCAGTGCAAATATGATGTCATGTATGTGCAACTTTCTCTTGATGCTCTTCTGGCTATCTAAACTCAAACCTGACATTCTGATGATATCATGGACTTCGGTTACCTGTTTATGTGCTATTTCCGTTAGATTATTTATTCTTTGTTCAAACACACTGTTGATTTTAATCTGAGCATTATTGTCTGTTATCAAGGCGTTGTTTGCCTTTCTAATCTGTTCTATTTGATTATTTATGATGTCATAATCGTTTTGATCTAAGTTTCCTGTTATATCTTTAATTATGCTTCCCAGAAGATTTATTGATCGCTTGGATTTTTTCTTGGTTTCGAAATTTTCAATCATGGAGATTGCCTGTTCATATTTATGTTTGAGCACAGTCTTCACCTGGACAAGATTGTTGTTTTCTTCCAACTGATCTATTCTTTCTGAGTAATTGTCCGTTGCGCTTATGAATGTTTCTAATGTATAGACAATTTTACCGTATTCTTTGAGGATAATTTTAAACTTATTTAGGTTAAACTCATGGAATATCACATGATAATCCTCGATTATTAATCCTTTGCCAAGTTTTAGTGCAAATAGGTTAGTATTATTTAATTCATTAATATTAAATTGGGTTGCTGATGCAAAATACATTAAGTACGTGAAAACGGGAATTAGGAGGTTCATTGTTTTGGGTTCTGAAAGGGAAGATAAAATGAAACATCATTAGTTCTTTTAGGGGTTTATTTCCTCTTTCTTTTTAATTTGGTTTTGTGGATTTTTCTTCCGTTCTCGTCAATGATGTTAGTTTGCATATTGTCGACAACTGTGATTTCTCGGTATCTTTCTTGATGTTTTAAATTGTTTCTTTTTTGTTCAAAGGCCACATCATCAGGAAGAAACTGTTCTGGTTCTTCTCTAGATTGGTTAATTTTTGTAAGATCCTTTACTTTTTTGTTTTTGAGTTTTTCACAAAAATGTCTGTAAAATTCTTCCTTTTGCCTAATTCTTTCATCAAGGTCTTCGGGAACTGGGTCTTCGTTACGGTATCCAAAAAATAGTTCTTTTGGGGTTAGTTTGGTTTGAGAGTGTATTGAGTCATTGTAGATAGAAACGGCAAGGTTGATTTTTGCTTTGTCTGAAAGTTGTTTTGTAGATTCCTTGTTTGCGAGAATGTTGTGTAATTCTCTCAGTGTTCTATGAACGATTTCTACAGTTCCATTTGAAGAGGACTGGCCAACACTTGTAAAGTGATATTCTATGTCGTGTTCTTCGAGAAATTGTTTTACGGTTGTCGAAGTGAATGAAGCTTCTTGGTCCGTGACGAGGAGGGAAGGCTTTCCTATATTCGCCATATAATGGGTCAATGCTTTGAGTATGTGCACTGTGTTGCGAGTTGTTATAGGAATAGCTGTTGTTAGTCGGGAGAACTTATCACAAAATGTTAGGAAATGTGTGTTGCTTATAATAAAAATGTCCATATGAACGATTTGCAACGGTCTTGTAGGTGTTGCTGTTAGTTCATATTTTTGTTTGTATGGACGTCTTTCATACTTAGCCCTTTGACACAATTTACACATATTGATGAACTTTGTGACCTTGCTCTTCATACCTGGAAAGAAATATTTTCTAGAAATATGGAGTTTAGTTTCATTAATGCCCCTGTGGTTGGCATTGTGTTGCCTTTCGATGATAGAATCCTGTTCCAATTCGTCTGTGACATCTTCTAGGATTTTTTCTGTCCAAAAAATTTTGAAGGTTTTTGCTCTTGCAAAAAAGTTTTTGTAGAGTGTCTGTAGGTTTAACAGGGTATGATGATCGCAAAACAAACCGTTGACACAGTTTGGTGAGGCATATTCCTTTAGGATGTTAATCAAAACGCCTGGGCTGAACACCTGTTTGCCAATGATGACTCTATGATATTTGTCAAAGATTGTTACGGCTTGGGTGCTGTCTTGGTCGGTGATTTTAAAAATTATTTGATTTTTGAATTCATTTAACGCTTTTTCTGTGGATGGGATGAAGTCATTGTCATCCGTGTCTGCTGAGTGTTGTGTCATGTCTGAATCATTTGCATGAATTTCTGTCGTGAGTGGGGTCTCCGGTTCTATTCTTGAAAGTGCATCTGCATTTCTGTTTAAAGTGCCTTTTTTGTATGTAATATCAAATTCATACTCCTCTAGTTCTAATTTCATGTTTAGTAATTTCCGGTTAAGATCTTTTTTCTGTCTTAACCAAACCAAGGCTTTATGGTCGGTGCGTAATTGAAATTTGGTTCCGTAGATATATGGTCTGAAATGTTTCACTGCCCAAACAATGGCAGCGAGCTCTTTTTCAGTAGCTGACCAGTTGCATTCGGTATCATTAAGGGTTCTTGATGCGTATGCAATAGGGTGCTCTTTTCCATCTTCGAATTTTTGAGATAAAACTGCGCCAAGTGCAAAGTCACTTGCGTCTGTTTCAAGGATGAATTGTTTATCGAAGTCAGGATAACGTAGTATCGGGTCTGATGTTAGTAATTGTTTACAATCGTTGAAACAATTTTTAAATTCGTCGTTGTGGATTATTTTTGCATCTTTCTTTAAACATCTTGTTAATGGTTTAGTCAGTTTTGCAAAGTCTTATGAATTTTCTATAGTAACCAATTAGTCCAAGAAATCCTTTGATTTGCTTCGTGGTTTTAGGCAAAGGCCAGTTTAAAATTTTGTCGATTTTATTTGGGTTTGGTTTAACACCATCTTCTGTGACAATATGACCTAAAAATTCACATTGTTTTTGTAAAAATTCGCACTTGTCCAATTGTACTTTCAGATTGGCTTGCGTTAGTCTTTGCAGTACTTTGTTTAGATTATCGAGGTGCTGTTGTAATGAGTTGCCAAAGATAATAATATCGTCAAGGTAAACTAGACATCGTTTACCTATTAAGTCACTCAAAATGCAATTCATAGCACGTTGGAATGTTGCTGGTGTGTTTTTTAGCCCGAAAGGCATTCTGATGAACTCAAAATGGCCTTTGTCAGTGCTAAAAGCTGTTTTTGATCTGTCTTTAGGGTCGACTTCAATTTGGTGGAATCCTGATTTTAGATCGAGTGTTGTGAAGTAAATACTTCTTCCTAATTTGTCCAGAATTTCTTCCATATTGGGTATTGGAAATTTGTCGTCGATCGTTTTCTCATTTAGTTTTCGATAGTCAACAACGATCCTCCATTTCTTTTTACCACTAGCATCGCTCTTTTTTGGTACTATCCAAATAGGGGATGTCCAGGGTGAAATTGAGTGTTGTATAATTCCATCAGCGAGCATTTCGTTAATTTGTTTTTCTACTTCTGGTTTATGGACATGTGGATAACGATACGTTTTCGTATGGATTGGAATGTCGTCCACGGTTTTAATTACATGTTTCGTTGAAGAAGTACAGGAAAGTTTTTCTTCTGGTTTTTGAATAATTTTTGAATTTTTTTTAATGATCTGAAGTAATTTTGTTTTTTCTTCGTAATTTAAATGCTTAATACGAATTAAATTTTCTAAATCATCATCTTTTATGAATGATTTTGATTCCTGTAGTTTTATGGATGAGGAAAAATTAGTTTCGATGAGGTCGTCTATTTTCGTTGTTTTTATTGGTTCAATCCAATTCAATGCAATTTTTTTCCCATGGTTTATAGCTATGGAAGTAATGAATCCGTCTTCTGCTGTATAGACACCTGGAGGTACAGTGATGTCTGCAAGTTTTAGTGTTCGTGGTAAAAATACGTCACCATTTTGCTCATATACTGGCAGTTTTATGATTTTCGCTGAGTTAGCGTTGATTTTTACATCGGGTGGTCCCATGTTTCTAAATTTCAGTTTCACACATTTTCCGGGTAACTTTAAAGTGTTATTTCCGGCATCTACAGTTGCTTGTAACTGTGATAATGATTCGTATCCTAACAAACCATCAAAATAGCTGTGAAATTTGAATAGGTAAAATGCTACACTCGTTTCTGTGTTGAAAAGTTTAGTTATGAATTTGTGTGAAGCATAATGTTCGCCATTTCTATTTGAAATTTTAATCGTTTTACTTGGAGTTCGGAGTGATTCCGTAATAAGGTGTGGTGCGAGAAAATTTTTATTTGATCCTGTGTCAATTAATATTTTTGCCTTTATTCCTGAAGGAAGAGTTATTATTGTGTACGGTAATCCGTTCTTGCTTTTTATTTCATTTTGCTTGTGGAACTGGCAATCTGAAAATTTATTTCCTCGACCGTTTCTTGCTCCGAATCAGAGGAAGGTGCGTCTTCACTTTCTTCTTTATCACTGGTAGCGTCATGACTGTTGATCTTTCTTTGTAATGATCTGATCGATGGGTCAACTTCCATCGGAGTTACTTTTCTTCTATCTGAACCCGGTCTTTGTTTGGTTTCGAATCTGTCGGATTGTCTACCGGAGGGTTTTGTGAATGGTTTTACCTCTTTTCCCCTGTTAGGATGAGTGGTAGATTTGGCCTGGTAGCTTGAGGAATGCGTTTGTCTCTTCGTAAGCTCTGCGTTTTGGAACTTGCACAAAAATGCGTAAGCTGTTTCCAAATCTTTCGGTCCCGCGGATTGCGCGTAACCGAAGTATGGCTCTTTGAGACCATTTATAAACGCTGCTAGGCTGTTTCTTTCTATGAACGCGTTTATTGCTTCCTAATGCCTATTGAAGAGTTCCTCTTGCTTCGCCAAAGATTTCATGTTTTGCATCAGTTCCTTGTGGCGTTTGTAGTACGTGTGGAGGGATTCTTCCATTTTTAGACACCACATTTGCGTGAGGTATGTTGACATGTCATTTCTATCGCCGTATAATTCGCGTAGAATGCCTGCAACCTCTTCGAAGGTTCTTGGGTCACCGTTGACACAAATTGTGTCCCGTGCTTTCCCTTCGATTTTACATATAACCGTTTGCTCGTAGAGGTTGTACACCTCTTCGTCCACTCTGTGTCTGTATAGACTGAGGGTTCTTTCGGCTGTAGTCAGCCAAGAGTTAAGCTGTCGCTTATTTCCATCAAAACTATGCATAGTTTTGATTGGGTCCGGAATGCGAAAAACATCCGGTCATGCTGCTTCCCGAGGGAGTGCTGCACTTTGTTGCCGTAACAGATTATTTTCCTGTTTGATGGCATTGAGTTCCTGCTACATTGTCATCATGCTCTCATACAGAGTTTGCATGTTGACAGTGTCCATCTCTGCGAATTTTCTGCCTTTTACTTTGGGAAAGGGTTGAAATTTAGGCATACACTAGTGTTCTATTACTCACTGTTGTTCGTTTACCCAATCTTAAATGGCTGAAGCCAACCGCTTGGATACAGTTGCGTCGGAATGAGGGCGTCGCGAGTCTCCTACGGGGTGAGGGATGGCTTGGAATTCTCGATGAATCTTCTGCCGGACGTCCACTGCTACGGATTGAGCACAATCTCACTAAGTCGGGTGTCAAAAGTTCGTGTCACTGGCACTGCGGATTGAGATCCAGCATACACTGAGCACTAATGCACCGTGAAACAGGCACGTATTTTGGCACTACGGGTTGAGTCCGAAACACTTGCGCTTGTCACTTAGTAATGATTGTTCCACTTTAACTGTTTTCCTTGCGTAGAAAGGGCCTATACGGCTGCGCCACTTATGTTATTCGCCCCTTGGGGTGATTAAAAAAAAACTTTATTTAATTTTAAAAGGAGTTAATCGTTCGCGAAAC
>NW_026684271.1:430373-453250 GCF_943735745.2 Anopheles bellator | reverse complement strand
TTACAAAAGTTGATTGAATTGTTCACACTGTAACTTGGTAAATAATAATCCGAATGTCATGAAACTTTGACAGATGTCGTTTGAAGGTTGGTACTGTCTAAAAATCATAAGGATTCTGTATTTGTTTCGCCATCTATATGTCATCCTGCGAACTTATTGAGCGATGTGTTAAGTAATGACAATGCTTGCAGATAGATCAATCGTGCATCCGCAAGGGACTTGGTGATTCTTTTTCTTTTCTGGCTACAACCGCCGAGCTATCTTGGCCTGCTTCAAATTGGATTGGAACCTGGTGATTGGAAGTACCAAATTTGTGCGAAAGGATATCCACAAAATCATGTTTGTTGAGTTGTTTACACAACTCTTGCCCAGCGGGCAAAGCGTTTCAAAAATTCACCCGTCGCGCGATATTTTTCCCCGTTTCCTACCCCCTCGAGCCCACAAACTCGCGCCGTCGCAAGCGTATCGCGATACCGGGTGGTGTCGTTTCTTTCGCTCCTGAGAACTCGTTTTTTCCTTTCTCGCTCTATGCATTGAAGTCCTTTTGCTGCATGCGTTTCCTCGTGTAAAAGTGCGGTGTATGTGTGTGCGTTCCCCGTTCACCAAACCTGACAGTTCAGTTTGTTTTGATCGCAAAGTTGGTGGTGCGCACGTAAGTACTTGTAAAAGCGTAGTTTTTACTAATTTCGTATTATTTTTAAGCTTACAGTTCGCCATACGACTGCAGAATGTTTCGTCGGAAGAATCTAGTAAGTGTTTCAAGCGTTGTTGGCGATCAGAAATCAGAGTTTTTTCGCAATTGCAGGTGCCGCTCCGAGTGCGGGCAAGCGAGCCAAGCGCGGTGCAGTCGAAATTTGTGAACAAGAAATATCGAAAATGCGGCGCAGGAAGATGCCGAAAATGGTTGCAAGTACGTATTGTGGCAATGTTTAAAGAATTGCGCAGTGTTTGAAGTGTGCACCGATCTTTTTTTCCGTAATTACAGGTGCCAAACGACATCCCGTCTCTTATTGAGTGGACAAAATTGAGTGCCCGAGCTCTTCTCACCATGGAAATTCGAAGTACCAACGAAGGCTCATCGAAGGACAAACGAAGGACCCATGTAAATTGCACATAAGAAGTTCCATAGTGAGATGGCCTAATCTCTCGATGACGAAAATTGGGTATTCGAATTTATTTCTCGAACGTGCCCCTTGTCTTCCTCTCTCCTGTGTGTCCCCTCTCTTTCTTCGTTTTCTCCCATTTGCTTTCTCCCCTAGACAAAATAAAAAAGTTTGTATATGGTCGGTATTCTCTATAATTTTTCATTTTTCAAGCCGCGGATTTCGACTCGTGATATGCCCCCTCTCAGTATGGCGGTTATAACGGAGTAAGCTGAGTTCTGTGAAAATAATACCGGAAAAATGTATGGAGTGAGCGTCCTTACTCCGGTATCCCGCGGCTTATACCGGTAAAAATCGTATGGGCCCGGTGAAAGTTTCCCCCTATATTTTTATTCTCTCTTCCTCTCATTCCATACACCCGCTCAATGAACTGTCAAATCGTTCTGCTGTTGTAAACAAAGTGTTGCATTTATTCAATTTTTTACAACAACGGTTTTGAACAATTGTTTCAATTTTCTGTATGGCACTGTTTTTTGGCAAATGTTTAGCACTGCGTTGTCGCTTTCGATATTCCGCTTGCATCGTCGTATCGTTCGCTCCATCGTAATCGTCCGCTGTGTTGTCGGCATTCAATAGCAGGATGACACTTTGTTCCATTTCATGGTCAGCTGGAAATGTAAACAGATGTGGTGCACTTTCACTATTTGAAAGAAAATACCTATCGAGAAAAGCTTCCCGATGGTTACATTTACTTATTGAAATAAGCAACAGCTTAGAATTCACTATTAAACATTATTTTTACACCAATATTTGTACCTCTTCGAATTGCTTGCGTCGTGCGTCGTACGTTTTGTATGAAACTAAAAGTGGTTTGAGTGGTTTAGTGGTTTGAGTACAGTTCCAATTGTACCAGCTTTACTGGGAGGCAGCACGAGGCGAAAAAACTAGCGTAACGTTAATTTTTTAATGCCAAACTGTTTACGCCTCGGCCGAAACATATACGTTTTGACAGAAGCGCAGCGGTTTGGCATTAATCTGTAATGTCAAAAAACTTACGTTACGCATCGCCGGTCCCCGCAGTTACACATTTACCTACTTTATTGGCCAGCATTGTATGTATTTTATTGACCAGTGTGTATGTTTTGTGTCCGTTGGACTATCCATAAAAACACTCGAGGGAAAAAACGGACTAAAAATGCTTATTTTATGGCATTTGATATAAGGCTTTGTTGAAAATTATAGATCATGCAAAATATTTTAAACGATCATAGCAAAATATCATTTAAAATATTTTTTTAATTACTTTTATTTCTTTTAAAATACCAAATAATTTAATTATCCAGCAACGAACGCACAATTGCCGGGTTTACAATCCAATTACTACATTACATTTACTACATTATTATTTCTCTTACACTCTATCCTCGGTTAAGTGGGACCCTCCACTTCTCGGAGGGTTTCTCGGATTTCCCAACAGCCTGTCAATCGATAATGTTATTGAAACCGACGAAATAGATAAATTTGATGGTGGTATCAGAAGCGATTTGTTTTCCGTAGGTACACTCAGCTCGTAGAATTCACGTTTTTCGGCCAGTTTCCCACTGCCCAGTTCCGTACCGCCAGCGTTGACGTATTCGTTGAGACTCGAAAATATGACATATTCACGGCATTTTCCTTCAACTTCGATTTTTCGTGCACTAGCGGAAGTTGGTTCCGATTTTCCTCCATTCGAAGAATCTGTTCCGCGTTTAATTGCCGGTCTGATGTCTACAAAAGGGTAAGCTCACAATGGTAGAATGATAAAACAACCTTGCGATTACTAACAATACCCGTGGAAGATTTTGCGTAGCATTCTATGATTCTTGAATCAACATTCGTTCCCTGGCACGTTGCTCGTCGTTGTTGCACGCATCGTCCTCATTCAATTCTAAGTCATCCAGCAGTCGTCCAATCTACAACGAAACGGATGCTTATCTTAAAATACATAACCTTGCGTACGGTGCACTCTACAGGCGAACCCAGTATCCAGAAGGTGGCTAAAGCCGGACGGATACGCTAGGCAGGGCATATTGCAAGAATGCCGGACAACTACCCTGCGAAGATAGTGTTTGGCTCAAATCCGGTAAGACAAGTGCCCGGTCCGGTAGTGCCCGTTTTGGTTTCCGGATGGACTACTTTTTATCACTTTAACGACGACTTCCGTCAGTTTTGGTGTCGATCCGAAAACTCGTGGTTCCTTGGGGCGTGACAGCGACGAGCGTTACCGACTGCTCTATCATCGAGTCCCTTTTATGGCAACTGCACAAAACACATACACGCTGTTTTCCAATTTTGCATTGTTTCTGAATGCAAAAGACCCTTTGCTTATTTTCAAACAAAAATAAATCATTTATTTCAACTCTACTCAGAAATATAACGAAGCATACAATCGCATTGTTTTCGTTTGAAGAGGCCCGTCCACACGCTACGATTTGTCGGTACGATTTGTCTGTGCGATTTGTCGTAGCGACCTGTGGAGCGTCCACATGTTTACTATCGCAGATCCGATACGTGGTGCTCTGTCTATGTCTACGCCTACACATATTTATCCACCTTCAGCACACGAACACTTGTATGGAAATTTGACAGATATTAATGCCCGTTTGCTCAGATGTTCTAGATATGCGTCGATGGTCGACAACGTCCATTGTTGTCTTAACAGAGAGCACTCGTGGTTTCTTTAAAAAACTGCACAGTCCACGAATAATGGGTTCCAAGATACTTCACTTGGTGCGTTTTATTCGTATGCAAATCACTACGAAGAAGATCACTACGCGAAGAGTAGTTAAAAAACATCCACTCTCAGTGCCGTCTGGTTTTGCACTCTCCGTCGTTCTTCTCGCCGATTGGTCACGGCCGATCGGTCAACGAACCTATCTTTCTGGTGCCCTAGCGCTCTCTATCGTTGGGGGCACTTTTCGTTTGATATCGCTCGCTCGTTTTTCTGGCACCGGTGAAGAAGTACCGCTCTATTTACAACAACCATAGTCGTTGCAATTTCGCGGTCCACACGCTACGATTTGTCTGTGTGATGCGATTGCAAAAATAAATGCGGACGTGCGGACCACAGCGGACGTTATCAAGACAAAGTGGTCAAACCTGCTTAGGCTTTAGATAGCGCTAACCTTCAAAGTGCCATTCTCTTTGGCTGGCACTTTTGCCTATCATTCATCTTCAGTTTTATCGAAATTTTACAAAAAATTGCAATCTTTATACTAAGTTGCAATTAATTGCACTTGATAATTGCTGAATGTTTTTTACTCGCTTGCTAGTTGCTGCTGCTTGCTAGCTTCTTGCTAACTAACCGAGGTGAAGTTCCAACCAGCAACAACTTCGAACACCGACCATAACAGCCAACTAACAGACGAATGAAGCTCTGCGCTCAAAGTCTCTGTAATAATAACAACAACAATAGCAGAGCTGAAGAGCAAGTTGCTGGACGTTATAAAATACGCCTGCCCTCCGTATAGATGGCTGGGCCCAATCAGCCAGACCACCACATCGGCGGCCAGTCATTATGGCGCGCTCTTCTTGCAGAGTGCACATCTGCTTAGGCATCAACAGATGCCTGATGGGTTATCGGTGGACAACCTCGTCCAGCACAGCGCCGTGTTGGCTCGGCCAACACTCAATTAACTGTCAAACTAATTGTTGTAAACATTTAATCGTGAAAGTATCATTACGAAATGCGCTTTTTATTACGAAACTAGTCGGCTAGTTCGATCAACTGACAAATTGTTGCCAAGTGAATGTTTTAGAAGGTAGAATTACATTTTTTCTTTTACTTTCAGACAATAGTAAAACACTTAGCTCGTAGAACTTAACGAAGGATTCAAATAGTATTGAGTTTGTTTTGCTTGGTCTAAATCAAGTAAGGAACCAAATTTGGTTGCTTATTTAACTTAAAAAACCACAGAGACTTAAAGACATAAAAAACTATCATAACTTGCTTACTGAACTTGCTTACTCTCTTCGATTCATGAAACCTGGCTTCTAGTTTTAGAAAAGATTAAATGATTGTATTATTGCTCACAATTTCGATAGCCCAAGTCAACCTGGCTTCAAAACTATAGTGGCCTTGATCCTACCGAGACTCTCAAGTACGCTTTTCTTATCAATTAATTTTTTTCTCTGCTTCTTAAATATTGCTATGATAATTACCAAGCGTTTTATAGCGAACATTAAAATCTCACGGTCAGACCGAACAATCACGCATAGCGTCATTGGTCATTTAACGCTAAGGCTGTTTTTTATCTTTATGTCCGGTCGAGAAGTAATTTGCATTTTTACTGTTATCTTGCCATTCAAGTAAATACCTTCTTCCTTCGACATCCATATTCAAGTCCTCTTCCGTAAATTGAAAGGGTATGGTGACATAAGGCACGATGACAAGGTTGGAATTAGAGTCAATTCTACTGCGAATGTACAACGAAGTATTATTATGTCGTATCTCATTCCATAGTCCAAGACATCTACTACAAGATATTGGAAATATATCGCTTGAAAAATATCACAACTTTAAAAAAATGTAGAAGATTTCTGCACTACATCGTTCTTCAACAAACGTATAGTCAATCGCAACATTTGGAATCGTATATTTATTTTAAAACTTCCAAGTGATCCAAAGCATAGTAAAATGCACCCTTTATTGAGTGAAATGGATGAAGAGTGAAGGTTTTCCTCGATCATAATCGTCCAGTATGACATTAGATCTCTCACATTCTGCGGATGAGCGTATAAAACTTGCTTAACAAGCAGTTGAGCTTAACTCGTGTTCACGCATTTCGAGACTAGTTGTTGTTTTCAACATTTGAGAAATTTGGAACGTATAGTTTCTTCCATCTCTGCTACCAAACTATTGCCATATAACTAGTGCTGAAATCCGTGTGTAACTAGGACCCTAGGGAGTTGCAGTGGTGAGGATGCGAAGAATTGCAGTGTGTGTGCCGTGGTGTGTTTTTGTGCTAGCTTTTGCTATAGTCACTAGTGATGGAAATGACAGTGGCCCGCTAGTGATGTCGCTTATGGAGAACCGGATGTCGGCAAGCGGAGTCGAAGGTAGTGTCGACCAGGACACCGGCAGCTGGGAGTGTTCACGAGCGGGTCGCTTTGTAAATCCAAACGATTCCAGCTGTCGCACGTATTTGACGTGCATTTCGAGTGGTGCAGACGGCGTACTGCATGTGCGTCAGGACGAGTGCAGTAAGGGTGCCCTGTTTAGTGGGCGTTATCAGCGTTGTATCTCTGGTGCAAACTGTTCCTCGCTCGAGGACTCGTACGCAATCGAGTATGAGTGCAGTGAGTGCGGCAAGTTCGTGCTCCCGACGTCCACCGATTGCCGGCTGTTCGTGAATTGCCTGAAGACGAAGGATATGGGCGTGTTTGTGCCGATCAAACAACGGTGTCCCAACAGAAAGGTATTCTCACCGCTTGTCCATGCCTGCGTACTAGAGGACGAGTACAGCTGTGGGTCGCCGATGGTTTCGGCTCCAGCAGCACTTCTATCTACGCCAATTTTGACAACAGTCACCGATAGTTTGAGTGTACCACGCCCTGGAGCTTACCTATCTGATTTTGTGTGCCTTGGACCAGGCCATTTTCCAGATGAGTCGGTGCCTCACTGCCGGGGCTTTCGGTTATGCGCAGCTGTTGATGACGCGGCAACGCAGCCGTTGTCGCATACAACAAACGGACATCATCTGCTCGTTTCACATAGCTTCCTCTGTGACATTGGGTCGGTGTTCTCAGAGGTGGAAAAGCGGTGTGTACCGGTCGCCAGTTATCAATGTCCTGATGATGGTGTGGAGAGCTTCCGTTGTACAGCCGTCGGCCGCTATCCCAACCGGGATGCGCTAGGATGCGGCAGTTACTACCATTGTCAGCGAACGACGGCTGGCACCTTGAAAGCTGTACTAGAGCAGTGCCCGATCGGAACTGTCTTCTCATGGCTCACGACACGATGTGTTCCGGCTACTGAGTACGTCTGTCCTGTTGTGGTTAATGTGGAGAGTATAGACCAACATGCAGTACCGGTGCACGTAACTGATCCGCTGGATGAGTCTAACACGTTAGCACGTGCGAAAGTGAAAAAGGATGAAGATGACTATGGAAGTCGTTGTGTGACATCAGGACGCTTCGCCAATGAGGAGGACACTTTCTGTCGAACATATTACATCTGCTCACGAGATCCAGGAGGTGCCTGGGTGCAGGTGTTTGTGCGGTGTCCAGCAGGGACTACATTCTCTCGAACAGCTGTTCGCTGCGTTGGCGGCGAAATAGACTCCTTGTTCTGCCACTATCAAACGACACCAGCGACATCCCCAGAAATCACGCGACGCTGTGGTCTCGCCCTTGCGAGTGCTCCAAGAGAAGATCAACAGCAAACCGAAACAGACAACAATGACATTGCATCAGGTGAGCTTGATGGCTGCTATGAGGCGTCAGAGCCCCTCGGATCAGGCGATCGACCGGATAAGGCTACCTCGTTAACATGGTCTGTTACCGACTCACTGATGGCAGACGTAATTGAGGAATGGGGAGATGTTTTGGAGGCCACGACAATGACTCTTCCATACTCTATGCCCGAGTACCCATGCACAGCGACCGGCCGGTTTGCCGACATCAACTCCATCGACTGTCGCTCGTATTTCATTTGCACACACCAGTACAAACAGCAGCTGGAACACCAAGTTCTCGTATCTGTACACATGACCTGCCCGACTGGAATGTTTTTTTCGAGCAACGTCAACAAGTGCGTCATATCGAATCGGAATGCCTGCTAGCGACACTGCATTTCGGTGAAGAATACGTTGGGTATGTTTGCTTACCTTCTCGCAGTGACTGTCGGTGTTCTTTGCGTTAACGTCGACTTAAGCAAAAGACATGTAAGAATGAGGTTCTGGTTTATTATTAGGACTGTAAGTTAATTCATGCAGTTTTTATTTGACAATTGTGAGCTAACTACAGCAACGAAACATATGACTACTTTAATGAAATTTCTCCCATATTGCAGGTAATTCCCGGATTCCGTGTCAATCGACCTCCTCATCTTTAGAAGCTATCCAATAAGAGATCTATTTTTCAATACTTTCATAAAAAGTGAACCGCTGTTCTGCCAAATCTTTATTAATGCGACGGAACAAGTGGTAGTTCGAAGGAGAAAGTACAAGAAAGTACAGTTCACAGTACACCACACCTTTCATATCCCATCGCATAACCTTTGCACAGTGAATATATCGCTTTGGTTGCGATGGGCCTGGTTCGCCAGGCTGTGCCAGGCCTTTTTGCGTTTAGAATTCTCGTAATAACACATCGCTCAATAAGTCCGTAGGATAGCTTATAAAACAACAATATTTTGATATAATTTGTATTTATTCTTCAACATAGTCTCCTTTTAAGGCGATACAGTCAGTCCAACGCTTCTCTAACTTTTCGATACCATGTTTGTAGAACGATTTATCTTTCCCTTCAAAATATGCCTCAGTTTCGGCGATGACCTCCTCATTCGATCCAAATCTCTTTCCCTGGAGCATCCTTTTGAGATCCGAGAACAGCCAATAATCGCTGGGGGCCAAATCTGGCGAGTATGGTGGATGGGGCAACAATTCGAAGTGCAATTCATTCATTTTCACCATCGTTTTCATTGACTTGTGACACGGTGCATTGTCTTGATGAAAGAGAATTTTTTTCTTCTTCATGTGCGGTCGTTTTGCGTCGATTTCAGCCTTCAATTCAATGCCATGTAATATTCGCTGTTGATTGTTTTACCTTTCTCAAGATAGTCTATGAACAATATACCATGACTATCCCAGAATACGGAGGCCATAACCTTGCCAGCAGAAGTTTGAGTCTTTGGGCGCTTTGGGCGGCTTTCACCGGCTGGTGTCCACTCAGCCAACTGCCGATTTGACCCAGGAGTGAAGTGGTAGATCCATGTTTCATCCACTGTGACGTAGCGACGAAAGAAATCCTTTATATCACGGTTAAATAAACATTCCTCAGAATCATCGATTCGTTGTTGTTTTTGGTCCGGTGTTAGCAAACGCGGCACCCATTTCGAACAAAGCTTCCGCATACCCAAATGTTCATGCAAAATGGTAAACACACTGCCTTCTGATATCTTTACGGCCTCAGCAATCTCCTTCAATTTCAATTTGCAGTCGGATAAGACGATTTTGTGGACTTTTTGTATGTTTTCTTCAGTAACTGCCGAATTTGGGCGACCGGAACGTTCAGCATCATCGGTGTTCGTACGACCACGTTTAAAGTCACCAAACCACTTCTCAACCATTTGCCTCGATGGAGCAGAGTCCGAATTACATTTGTCAAGCCACTGTTTAGTTTGCACGGTATTTTTTCCCATCACAAAGCAATGCTTAATGAGCACACGAAATTCTGATTTTTCCATTTTTTTCAATTTACAAAAGTTGATTGAATTGTTCACACTGTAACTTGGTAAATAATAGTCCGAATGTCATGAAACTTTGACAGATATCGTTTGAAGGTTGGTACTGTCTAAAAATCATAAGGATTCTGTATTTGTTTGTCGCCATCTATATGTCATCCTGTGAACTTATTGAGCGATGTGTTAAATCCAGTTATCATCACCAGTAACGATTCGGTACAAGAATCCTTTTCTATTCTGTCGGGGAAGCAGTAATTCGCAAATGGTTTTCCTACTCTCAATGTCTCTTTCTTTCAATTCATACGGAACTCAAAAAGAAATTTTTCAAACTGTTCGCATGTTCCCCCACACTCAGTCATTTAGAAACAGTCGTGTGGTCGACTCATAACATTTCTGCAAGCGCTTTTGCGTCTGACACGAATCCTGATCAATCAATGCTGTCAATTCTTCATCAGCAAACTGTTTTGCTCGGTCTTAGTCTTGCAAGCCAAAAACAAACACTTTTAAATCGCGAAAACTACTTCTGACACTATTTCTCAAAAAGAGCATGTTTATTATAAACATCTATTAGAAAAAGAGTGTTGTTTACATCTATACTGTGTTAAGGCCGGTCCATCGCATGCCATGCGATTGCACAGACAAATCGTAGCGTGTGGACCTGCCTTTAGATGCTTAATGACAGTGTAGCTGTAAAACACATATTTCATAAAAAAAATAATTGTGACATGTAATGAGCAATGCCATCTGTTGTAAAACCGCAAGAATTATCCGGATTATTATTAATTTGAAGTCAAAATAGTTTAATGATGATACTTTATGTATACATTTTGGTAGTGGCGATCATAGCATTTGCCATCACATCTAGCAATCATCTTCGCCTCCGACGTTCGCTTCATATTCACATTATCTGGGTGCCACATGAACCGTATATCGGAGCGTAGAAACGTCAGATCGTTTACGCTTCGTTTGGCAGGTATGAAATATAAAACTGAAATGTCAAATGTGTTTACATTCGTGTTCTTGGTCCGAGAAAACAAAAATCAAAGAGAAATAAATTGATTTCTGAATACTTTTCTGTTTTTTTAAGATTTTGTTGCTGTACCAGCAAATAAGAACTTACATTATCCTCTGTTTGTATACAAAGCGTTTGCTAACGGTTCTACGTGGCCGCCGAGACATAAAAGTGTTGACATAAGCGCAAACAATTTGGCATTTATCATAAATATCAGATCGAGCATTTGCGTTCCGTGTGGCACCCCATTATGACAAACTCTGGACGCGCATTGAAAATTATCGCACCATTTCCACATATACGTACCATCCTATCCAGGACGTCCTATCTTTTTCTGTTTCATTCGACACCCAACCCAAAAAAAAACCTACCTTGTTGGAAAACTTATGTGCTCACTAGCAAGTAATCCATCTTTTTGAGTTACTATACATAACGGCAGACCGGTTACCGACTCTGTGTCAAGCTAAGCACATTCCTTCGAATACCTCCTGTCTAAGCTTCTATTGTTCTGTAGCTCTTAACACCAACACCAACCGGCCCGCGCCTCAATAAGGTCTAGAATGCTGTGCTGTAGGTAAAACAGCACAGCACAACCGGATAACGGCAAAGAAGTCAAAAGAAAAAGTAAATAAATAAATGCCGGTGGATAAAAATGCAACTTAAAGAGCTGTGCTTCAGGCCGGAGGCTTCAGGTCAGAGTGTAGGTCTACATCAACAGGAACACGACATAATTAAATAATAGTTGGCTGCAACCCGTGGAACCAAAACTTACAAAACAGCAACCAAAGCAGAAGCAAAAGACCTATATTAACACCAGTAACATCAATAGCAGGATCAATCCTTGCAGGCCCTTCAGACCCAGGAACAATCATGGGTTAACTATCTGAGCCAAAAGCAGCGGAAGAAGCAAAGTTAAAATCAGCACCAGCAGCAAGCGACATCTACAAGGCGTAACTCTAAGCGCATGGCTCGCCCGTGGGCAATCCCTGTGGAGTTTGCGCCTGCGACGAGTTACTTGCAAGCTTACGCCAAAGTGCGGATAAGTGAGACAACGACCGAAAACTTCGAAAAACTCTGGCATTCTAGGTAGGAGACCGTCTAACCGTCCCTGAGTGTACAGTACAGGTTCCTAACTAACTCAATCTCTCAAACAGCACACGGCCGCCCTTAAGTATTATTCGGTAGCGACTTCAATGCATTGAATGGAATAAATGGATTACGGTAGCGTGAAGTCTCGCTGGCCTCCTCACAAAAGTTGAGAAACGAGAACAACGAACTTGCTCCAGTGCAACTTCTTTAAAAACCAAACAACGCCATGACAGAAAAATCTAATGAGGATAAAGAATATAACGAAAAGAATAAAAAGATAGCATGGACAGAGATCCGATTTACAGAGATAAAAACAAACAGCAGAAAACCATGGATTCTTTTAGAAGATCACGTACGGTGGATGGCGAAAAGAAGTATAGCTCCTGCACATTTGAATAATATGTGAAAATACTTACTACTTGTTGGGACCTATTACAATTCTCAAACTCGTTTACGGAATTCATTCGAAAGTTCATCTGAGTCCATTTTGTTATCGCAGCAATCGATCGACTTTCCGTACGGAAAGGATGAACTTTCCGTGGCGGGAGCTTTCAACTGGATGCAAATTTGCAAATAGGGCGAAGAGATTCGGGTAAGTTTGTTTCTATTTCGGAAAGTAGGGTCAAAGACATTTCCCTTGAGATGCGAATTTTTTTCTTGAACCCGCAACAACATTATTACATGAAAGAAAAATCGATTGATCATTTTCGATTTTGGGCACCCTTACCCTGGTGATAAAAAATTCAGTTTGTCGGATTTACATCGCAATATTTTGTGATGAATCGTTATATTTTCAGCATTTTTGTTTACAAAAATGCAGCAGAATGGCAGTTCGTACTCGAAGAGCTTGACAAGCTTTCACATTTATGCTTTTTGGCACATTTTAGCACATTTAGCATTCGGAGCTTCTCGAATCCAAAACCGTGATACCGACCATCGAGTTCGACAAACGAGTACGAGAAGTTCACTCGAATCCGCCGTACGAGTTCTGTAATAGGGGGGTATGTCGGGTTTATGGCTTGGCCGACACATGAACATTTTGACACAAGCACAAACAGTTTGGCATTTATCTGAAATGCCAGAAAAACTATTTGTGCATCGTGTAGCCCGGCAGCATAAATTACAGCCCAGCCCCAGCGGGCAAAAACCGTCGCGCGACCTCTTCATAAGGAGGATGTCGCGTCTGTATTGGAAATTAAGCAGAAGCGTGACCTTGCCCCGCGCTGCAACGCTTCGTTATAAACCCAGCGGGCAAAAACCGTCGCGCGACCTCTGCATTAGCTTCTGCGTAACGTCTGTATAGGGAAATTATAAAGAAGCGTGACCGCGCTGCAACGCTTCGTTATAGAGAACGCTTTAGCGATGTGTGTGTGTGTGTGTTAGCCCTATTCATCCGTACCCTACCCATTCATACTCACCGTATCACACATTCATACCCTCCGTTTCGGATCTAAATACGCATCACACGCGGTTTAAATTTTGAAACCATTATTTATTATTTATGAAACAAAACACAATAAATAAACCACTATACCTACCAATACATTTTTCAGCCGTCCTACGGCACCGCAGCCCTATGCAGCACTGATTTATTGATGAAGACCCGTTGTTGGGTTCGGTCAGCCGTCGTCACCTGAAAGTAAAAGAAGTATCAATATTCTTTCCAATTGATCAAGCGATCGGTTTATTATACTTACCAAGCTGTGTAGAAACGATTTCGGCAGCTGCAACAAGCAAAAGAAACAGATTAATGTCGAAAAACTACGCCACTCTGCGCGAACATGACGAGCGATCTTTGATCACTCTGATCGCCAACAACACTTGCAATACTTACCAGATTCTTCCGGCGATACATTCTGCAGTCATTCGGCGAACTGTGAACTGAAAAATAACAAGAAATTAAATTAAAATCAACGCTTTTAACATATACTTACCACCAGCGGCACCACCAACTTGCCTCGAAACTTCGCGATCAAAACAAACTGCGAACTGTCAGTTTTGGTGAACGGGGAACGCACACACATACAAAGCGCTTTTACACGAGGACACGAGGACAAAAAAGAATGCGAAGAGCGAGGAAGAACTCGAAGAGTGCGAAGAGGGAGAAAGGAAAAAACGAGTTCACAGGAGCGAAAGAAACGACACCACCCGGTATCGTGCTACGCTTGCGACGGCGCGTGTTTGTGGGCTCGAGGGGGTAGGAACGGGGAAAAATATCGCGCGACGGACGAATTTTCGAAACGCTTTGCCCGCTGCCCAGCGGGCAAAATCGCGCGACTTTTCCCCGTTTCTCCCTGTTTCTTCGTGCCTCACCCCCCCTCAGGCCCACAATCGAGTCCGGACTCGTTGTGTCTCGCAACTTCATCGACTTGTATCAACCGCCATCCTTTTTCCACGTGAGCGAGAGGATTTTCGTTCTCCCTCTTCTGGGTGTTTGTCGATATTTGACTGCAACATTAGGACTTTGACGATTTTAGCGAAAGTTGCACATGCAACGCTCGGTCCCCATCGAGGTGGTCAAATAAAAAGTCTAAACTTTGTGAGTTCTTTTTTTGTAATTTGGCCTCCTTAACGCTCCTTTTCGATCAAAGTTAGTCTTAACTGTGATCATTGCAAAATATTACTGACCGCCCAGCGGGCAAAGCGTTTCAAAAATTCGTCCGTCGCGCGATATTTTTCCCCGTTCCTACCCCCTCGAGCCCACAAACACGCGCCGTCGCAAGCGTAGCGCGATACCGGGTGGTGTCGTTTCTTTCGCTCCTGTGAACATATTTTTTCCTTTCTCGCTCTGCGAATGGACTTGGGTTTGGCGCGTGCACCACTTGTGTAAAATACACGGGACGCTCAACGCTGGCACTTATGTGTGTGCGTTGGCCGTTGCTTAACAAAACCGCCTGTGCAGGACCGTAAATGCACTGACTATTTTTATGAATTTAAGCATTTCAGAAGGGATTTAATATAAGTTAATTTATTCAGAAGGAATATAACAATATTCCCATGATTTACCTTATGTTTTTTGTCTCGATCTGCCATTTCTTTTTGATAATGTTTCAATGTAAGAAGAGCTGCCATCGCGACAGATGAACAATCTTCACATGGTATTTCACAATGTTTTTAAATATATATCCGTTGAAACCCGCAGAAAAACGTTCTTAAAATACATTATAATTCACATAGAGTAGTTGATTGTTGATTGCATACCAATGAACACCATTATTTAATGATTTTTTTGAAATTTGTTTTGATTGAATCCCACAATTTTCGGAAAAATATTACAAAAGATATTTAAAGCATGAGCAGGCAACACTGCCGGTTCAATTGACAGACCGACCGCGGTTTTGTTTACATTTGGAATGCTTCGAAGCAAGCTAGTGCGGTGCGCACGTAAGTACTTTTTTTTTTTTTTTTTTTTTTTGTTAAGGAAGGAAGAATCGTCCAACGCCCCTTTCTGGGGACGAAACCTTTCGGTTTCTCGTTGTGTGAGGAGCTGAAGGCTCCTCACCACGATGGCTGGTCCCCACTCGCTCCGGGTACCGCAAAACCATGCCGGACTTCTACCAACTAAACTTCCTCCCGGACAGCCCACCGCACCACCCGGCTATCGGCTCTTGCCATTACTACGGGAATGGTGCGGTATAGGACTTGCCCACTACTGGATGCGTGGTTTCTCAATCTACTTTCTCAACTAGTCAAGCGAGTCATTAGGGAACCTGAGTGATCAGGACCCTTGATGTAGCATCCTCATCTATTTAGCCTTGCGCTAATTCTTACCCTTGGTGGACTTATCAATGACCATTCTCGGCCTAGTTTCATCATTACTATTCGGGCAAAGCTTTTTACTCTGCCGAATGTTTCCTTGTCTATGATCATTTCTGCGATCATGTTGTCCGGGTTTAGGGCATTCCCACTTCTATCAGTTAATGCTAGTCGTTCGACTGCATATCGGGGACATTCGAAGACCACATGTTCGGTTGTTTCCGACTTGTCTGTGCAATTCCTGCACATTCGACTATCGGTGTGTTTCTGCGTGGTGAGATACTCTTTAAAGTATCCGTGCCCTGTTATGATTTGAGAGAGGAAGAAATCCACCTCCCCGTGTTTCCTTGTGTACCACGGCTTTATGTTAGGTATTAGTCTATGAGACCACCTAAGGAAACGGCTGCTGATCGACGAGTCCCATCTTTGCTGCATCAGCTCATAGGTCCTCTGTCTTTCTTCTTTCTTAATTTCCGCTATTGGGATTGTATCCGTTTTGCGTCGTTTCGCGACTCTGACATCTTCTCTTATCAGAAGAGTCGTTGGGATGACACCTGCTAGTACACATGCTACAATTCCGCTTGTAGTGTTAAAAGCAGATGCTATCTTTATTGCAAAGGTCCGATTCAACTGGTTGATCGGCTTTCGGAAGTACAGATGCTCTTGTCCTTCCCTACCTCTGCTTGTCAATCGGCCGGTGGCCGCATCTTCTCCCCAGGCGGGTGCCCCGTACCTGAGGATTGAGTCCGCTACTCCGGCAAGTATTCTTCTTTTGCTTGCTACTGGCCCCTTGTGGTTATGTAGCAGCTTCATTATTGCTCTGCTGACCCTTCCTGCTTTATTGGTGATATAATCGACGTGTGGTTGCCAAGAACCTTTGTCGTTAATTATCACCCCGAGGTATTTAAGGTTCCTCTCCGTTGCCACCTGTTCTAGGTTCGGCATGGTTATGTATACCTTTGCATGTTTATCCCTCAACGTGCTGCACGTTACTACCTCTGTTTTGGAGTAGGCTAGTTGTAGCGTTCTGCTTTTTAGCCATTGTTCTACGATGATCACGGCTTCTCGTGCCGTCTCTGCCGCCTTCAACTTGGTTGGCGCATGAATTGCCAGCACGATGTCGTCTGCATAGCCTACAATCCTTACTCCATGGGGGAGAGGCTCTCTTAGCAGATCGTCGTACATGACGTTCCATAACGTTGGTCCCAGGATGGATCCCTGCGGAACCCCAGCAGTTACCTCTGTTCCTACAATGCCCTGGTTGGTATCGTAGGCGAGGTGACGGTCTTCAAAATAACTGCCAAGAATGTTATACAACATTCTAGGAGTTCTCCGTTCTCGTAGAGCTGCAGCTATTCTGTCCCATCTGGCGGAGTTGAATGCGTTCCTGACATCCAAGGCAACCAGCATACAAACGCGGTCCGTAGAGTTTCTGGAGAAACCCATGTCCCATGCCTGTCTGCAGTGCCCTAGAACGGTTTCGATGGCCTGAGTCGTTGACTTTCCTTTCCGAAATCCGAACTGCGCTGGCGCCAGGTGCTCTCCGTCCTCGAGGTGTCCACTTAGTCTATCCAGGATTACTCTTTCGAAGACTTTCCCGACCGTATTCAGCATACATAATGGTCTGTAGCTAGACGGTTTCTCTGGTGGCTTGCCTGGTTTCCTTAATAGGACCAGGCGTTGTTTCTTCCACTCGGTTGGGAAGTATCCTTTATCGAGGCATCGCTGATACAAGTTCCGGAACACTCCCGGATATTCTCGGATAGCTGCAGCGACGGCGATATTCGGTATGCCATCCGGCCCTGGTGCCTTCCTTTTTGGTAATCTATTCGCTATATCTACCAGCTCCTGTTCTGTTACTTCCGCAACATCGCCGGGCTCCAATAGGTCGGGATCCCCCCATTTGTATGGGGTGTGTTGTGGAAATAATTCGTCTACGATTTCCTTTAATTTGATCGGGCATCGTTCCGGAGGTTGTCTGCCACCGCTGAGTTTAGCCATCACCACTTTATAACCCTGGCCGAATAAATTTTCGTCAAGGCTTTCCTGCAGCTCTTCGAAGCATCTCCTTTTGCTTTTCCGTATTTCAGCTTTCAGTTCTCTCCTACTGATTTTCAGTAGAAGAAGTATAAACGTACTGAAGATGGGGTTAGTCACCCGCTTTAGCCATCTTCTTAAATATGAGCAGTTCGCTCTTAATTCTGCAATTTGTTCCGACCACCAGTACACATTTCTGCGGGTGTTACTAGAGCCGACTCTTTTCATGGAGAGATCGCAGGCATGTGATAATGACGCTTTGATCGATTTAGCATCGTGTTCCTTCACGTCAAAACCAGACCACCAAAGGCTTTCACTAAATGCTTCTGCGTCGAAATTCTTTGTGTTCCATTTTATCCATGGGCTCTTTCTCTGCTGTTTCGGTGTACCTTGATCGGCTATTACCTTTATGGTATATCTCAGTGCGGCATGGTCGCTTGCCATGTACTCTCCTGAGACTTTCCAAGTTTGATCATCAGTCAGTTCCTTTCCTACGAAGGTGATATCTATGAACGAGGTGTCACCTCGTGTCCCGTGGCCTAAGAATGTCGGCTTGTAACCCGTGTTGAGCAGCCGCATTTCAAGCTGTTCTGAAACTGCCAGGAGCTGTTCGCCTCTCTGGTTAGTTATGCGGCTGCCCCATTCCGTAGCCCAGGCGTTGAAGTCCCCTGCTATCACTACCTTCTTTCTTTCATGTGCCAATGTGGTGATGAGATCGAGCATCGCTTCGAACTCAACTGGTGACAGACTGGGTGGCGCATAACAACTCACGAACAGGATGTTATTGATGACTGCGGCCGCAATCCCTTTGGTATTATTTGCGACCACTTTCTGGATAGGGAAGCTGCCCAGTGTTGCTATGGCTACGGTCCCCTCTGGATCTGCTACCCATTTGGGGTCGTTTGGTACACTGTATGGGTCTGAAATCAGAGCTACATCGATGTCTTCCGCCGTCATGCTCAAAATCAGTAGATTTTGAGCAACGCTGCCATGGTTGAGGTTTATTTGGAAAACTTCCATTGGGAGCATCCAGTTCCTCCGATGATGTGGCCTTCAGTGTTGCATTTCACGCAGTATGTGCGTGTGCAGGCCTTCGACTCCTCATGGCGGGGTTTTCCGCATCGGAAACAGAGCGCTTTGCGATCTGGGCCCTTGCAGTGGCTCTCAATATGCCCGATTTCCAGGCACTTTCGGCATCGCGGCATTCGGTAGGAGACCGTAATCTCAGTCGACGTCCATCCGACAAGGATCTTCTTGTTTTTCAGTCCTTCGACCTGGCTGAGTGGTACCTTGAAGAAGGCCACATTCACTCCACCTCGGGTCGATCGAAGGTAGATGCTCTCTTCTGTGAGAGCGAGTCCAAGCTGCTCATTTGCAGCTGTGGCCAGCTCCCCAGCGGTTGTGAAGACATCAATGCCGCTGCAGGCCATCTCCTGCATTGGCGTCATCGCCTTTACGTTGGCTGTTTCTCCGCATGCATTCTTGATGGCCGCCTGCAGAGCCGCTACGTCATGGGTCTCTTCATTGAGCTCAATGACTATGCCTTCTGATCGGTAAGCTTTTCTTATCAGCTTTACATGAGGCTTAACAGCCTCAGTAAAAGCCTTATCGGCCTTGGCTTCTTTGAGCGTGGCCATCAGTTTTCCCGATTTTCACCCTCGACTAGTAATGCCGGGTTTTTCGGGCGATTTGCCTTCTTTGCTTTTTCATTTGTCGCAGGCTTTGTTGCCTGCTTTGTCTTCTTCTTTTGGGCCAAGCTCCATCCACTGAGCTGCTGGGAAGGCTTTCCCGCTTGAGGCAGAGATGGGTACTCGTCTCTACATACTACTTTTGTAGCCACTGATGGGCCCGCTGCTTCCTTTAATCGTGCGGCTAGATTTGAAATCTTCTCGGTGGAAGGCTTCTCGGCCGCTTTGGACCTTGCCACTTCTTTTTTAAGGAGCTGTACCTCCTGTGCCAGCTGTGTGACTGATTCGAGAAGTCTCTCGATCAGTTCGTCCTTTTTTGCCATCTTCTTTCTTGCTTGCTCTTCTTTTTTCTTGTCCTTCTTCATTTCATTCATGAACATCGTCATGAACTCGATGATGATGGGTTGGTTAAGACCTCCCATCTTCTTAACTTTTTCCATGAAAGAGGGTGATATTCCGTCCTCGCTTCTCTGGTCAGTTTCTTCTTCGGCCTCAGCCATACTAGTCTCTACTCCTCCATCGTCGGTCTCCGCATCAGATTCTGATGGCATGCTTCTCTTCTTTTTCTTCTTAATTCTCCGCAATTCTTCCTCAATTGTCTTACCGGAAGACATCTCCGGTTCTGACAGATCCGGTGGAGAGGAAATTGGTCGCTTTTTGCGACCCATCCCTCAACGCACCTGGAATTAGAAGTACTGCACCTGAAAATAAATTCCCTAAATTATCCTTCCTTTGATGACTTTGCCCACTTTAAACCGTCAAGTTGGAAAAAAAATTGAAAAATTTCAAACTTGAAAGCTTGAAAAGCTTGAAAAGTTTCAAGCTTGTTAGTTTTCACCCGTTTAGTACTACTTTTTTCCGCTAGGCGGCTAATCCGCCACCTGTCCTTTGCACCGTCTCTGGCAACAGCTGTCAAAAGACACGCGGTACTCGGTGGCGTCCCCCACCGAAAACCTTAAAAAATCGCTGAAAATTCTGCCTTCGACCCGGCTTTTCACTACCGGTCGATTCACCACACTGCTTTTACTGTTTTTTACGACTTTCCGGAAGTTTCCGGCCCACACAGGGCGCAGCAACTGCGTGGATCGCTCCTCACAGCGCTAGCGCTACGCTTTGGGGCCGTAACTCCTAGATGCTAAAATTTCACAATTTCCCGCAGGAAAAACGATAAAATCGACTTCTTTTGTGTTTCCAAGCACGCCGCAAGCACTTTTAACGCCACGGTCCTGCTCAAAAAACACTTTTCAGCACTTCCTTGTAGCACTTGTTTGCTTGAGACGGGAGCCGTCAGCTAAGCGTCCGCTTCGTCCAAACGTCAAACTGCTTCTCGCGCACGTAAGTACTTGTAAAAGCGTTGATTTTTATTATTAATCTGTTTCTTTTGCTTCTTGCAGCTGCCGAAATCGTTTCTACACAGCTTGGTAAGTATAATAAACCGATCGCTTGATCAATTCGAAAGAATATTGATACTTCTTTTACTTTCAGGTGACGACTGCTGACCGAACCCAACGACGGGTTTTCATCAAAAAATAAGTGCTGCATAGGGCTGCGGTGCCGTAGGACGGCTGAAAATGTGTTGGTAGGTATAGTGGTTTATTTATTGTGTTTTCTTTCGTTAATAATAAATAAAGGTTTCAAAATTTAAACTCCGTGTGATGCGTATTTAGATCCGAAACGGGGGTATGAATGTGTGATACGAATGGGTAGGGTACGGATGAATAGGGCACACACACACACACACACACATCGCTAAAGCGTTCTTTATAACGAAGCGTTGCAGCGCGGTCACGCTTCTTTATACCATCACTATGCAGACGTTAACAAGAAGCTAATACAGAGGTCGCGCGACGGTTTTTGCCCGCTGGGCGTTTAGTACTGATTTGAGAAGAAAACACAAAAGTAGAAACGCCTTTTGAATAATTATTTTGGTCATCGTAATCGACTCAAATTCTACTGTGATTCAGCTGTTGTGACTGAAAATTTTTTGACAGCTCAGTTTGTTTTGGTTCGATCGCAGCTGGCAGTATGGGCAAATGTGCTAGTGCAAAAAGGTAAGTTTTTCGGTATTTTTCACATATTTGCAGTGAAAAACGCATACATATATTATCATAAATTGATAATTCTTTGTTTTTTTTCAGTTTGCAGCAGCGGAGCGCCGAAGAACTTTCGCGGAAGAGCCGGGGAAAAACTTCATCGGCAGCAGCATCATCGAGGGATCGCAGTGATCATACTTTACTTTAGTGAATTAGAGGTGCAGAAAAAGAACAGAATTGTGTAATTGTGTAGGTAAATTCAGTAAAACAGCTAATATAGTATTTGCGAGTGTGAGTTGAATATTTTTTCGCGCTGGGATAATGCACTCCGGACGTTGGGATTTCTGGAGTTACAATGAAAGAAAAATAGAAAAAGAACATGAAAGTCACACGCGACATGCCAAAAAGTCACGCTGCGACGTTCGACGACAGCACTAGCACATTTGCCCGTACTTCCAGCTGTGTTCGAACCAAAACAAACTGAGCTGTCAAAAAATTTTCAGTCACAGCAGCTGAATCACAGTAGAATTTGAGGCGCTTACGATGACCAAAATAATCATTCAAAAAGCGCGTCTACTTTTGTGTTTTCTTCTCAAATCAGTAATAAACGGTCTATTATATTTTGCAATGATCACAGTTAAGACTAACTTTGATCGAAAAGGAGCGTTAAGGTGACCAAATTACAAAAAACGAACTCACAAAGTTTAGACTTTTTATTTGACCACCTCGATGGCGACCGAGCGTTGCATGTGCAACTTTCGCTAAAATCGTCAAAGTCCTAATGTTGCAGTCAAATATCGACAAACACCCAGAAGAGGGAGAACGAAAATCTTCTAGCTCACGTGGAAAAAGGATGGCGGTTGATACAAGTCGATGAAGTTGCGAGACACAACGAATTTCGATTCGAGTGTGGATCTGAGGGGGGGGGGGGGGGGTGAGGCAAGAAGAAACAGGGAGAAACGGGAAAAAGTCGCGCGATTTTGCCCGCTGGGTCCTTATGAAGAGACCGCGCGACGGTTTTTGCCCGCTGGGAGGGAGAAACGGGGAAAAGTCGCGCGATTTTGCCCGCTGGGGTTTGTTTCGAATGTCTAACGGGGCTTTGAACACAGCACCACCAACAGCACAGGAGAATGCAGAACACATAGCAGATGCGCCAATGGAGGATGTAGTAGTGGCTACTAGCTCAGGTACGAATGACGAAAGGCCCCCACACACCGCGGACGTTAATTACGTTTCGACGCGACACTTTTTCGGACCTTTCACACCGGTTACGAACGGGGGCGACAGGCAACGGAGAAGTCTTTCGCCCTGTCGTTCGGGCGAAAACAATTAGACATCTTGGGTAGTTAAAAACTAATCGAAGATTACTCAATTGACGTTTTTTTTTGTATCACAAGTATGCAAGACAATTTTAACTCAATTATTACTTGTAATACAAACACATATTCATCATGAAACTATTTTAATTCTCGCACCAAAAATACAATGTGTCTTGAACTTCCAAATATAAACACAAATAATCTGTCAAAATACAAGACTTCGCCTCACTCACCCAAAAACCAAGTATATGAACCTTGGCCAAAGTTTTAAGGCGACACAAAAGGAGCGCTGGATTTTTATACAGAGTTGCGCCGTCGTACGAAGTTGACGTCGACACCGATGTGAAGGGTCCCATACAAGACAACGCGTTTTCACGCGTCGCTTGCTACGCTACGT
>NW_026684271.1:415224-430273 GCF_943735745.2 Anopheles bellator | reverse complement strand
CTAGAGTTGTCTTTTTATACAGAATTGCCGTCGGCGTACGAAGTTGACGTCGACTCCGGTGTGAAGGGTCCCATACAATCCCATACAAGCCAACGCGTTTTCACGCGTCGCTTGTTACGCTACGTTCAGTTCAGTTCATTTCAGTTTCTGTGTGCACAGGCCTAGAGTTGTCTTTTTATACAGAATTACCGTCGGCGTACGAAGTTGACGTCGACTCCGGTGTGAAGGGTCCCATACAATCCCATACAAAACAACGCGTTTTTACGCGTCGCTTACTACGCTACGTTCAGTTCAGTTCATTTCAGTTTCTCTGTGCACAGGCCTTTAACCCGAGCGTAATTATTTTTTTCATACGCTTTGCTTACAAACAGAGGATAATTTGAGTACCTTATTTGCTGGTATAGCAACAAAGTCGGAAAAAAACAAAAAAAAATATTCAGAAATCAAATTATTTCTCTTCTATTTCTATTTTCTCGGACCAAAAACACGAACGTAAACACGTTTGACATTTTGTTTTTATATTTTTGCTGCCACACGAAGCGTAAACGGTTTGGCATTACAAATTAATTTTAAGCTAGTTTTCACGCCGCAACGCTAGTTTTTTGCTAGTTTTCGAAGCGCAACAGCCTTTTTTGTGTGTCTAGGAGGCTACACGAAGCGTGAAAACTAGCGTAAAATTAATTTTTAATGTCAAAAAGTTTACGCTTCGTGTGGCAGCAAAAATATAAAAACGAAACGTGAAACGTGTTTACGTTCGTGTTTTTGGTCCAAGAAAATAGAAATAGAAGAGAAAATAATTGATTTTTGAATTTTTTTATCTGTTTTTTCCGATTTTGTTGCTATACCAGCAAATAAAAACATAAATTATTCTCTGTTTGTAAGCAAAGCATATGAAAAAAATAATTACGCTCGGGTTTACGCCTCGCGCGAGCCGTAAACGTTTTAACAGCGCCGCAGCAGTTTGGCATTAATCGTTAACGTCAAACTTGTTACGTTACGTATCGTGTGTCCCCGCAGTGTGACTTTTTTGTTCGGGACCCTAACAACCCAGTGAACAATTTTGACAGCCCGAGGCTGCCCCTCTGCCTGCGACGCGGCGGAGGAAGGCTGAGACGAGTGAGATCGAACGCCCCTCTGCCTGCGACGAGGCCGGGGGAAGGCGAACTTGCAGCGCACGAAGTGAGCATGAGGCGCGTTCGATGGTTGCCGGGGAAAGAGCGTAAGAAATCCCCGTGAGTTTGCAGGTGGAAGACGAACGGTAGAGAGAAAGCAAAAGGAATAGAAAGAACAGAGATAGCGAGATCGGGGCAAAGTCCCGAAGTTCCGAGGGTCCGACAGTCTGTCTTTAACTTTTGTTGTGGACTTAGGCGAATCGGGACGAAACCTCTGCCTCGTTTTTTTCTAAGTGCCAAGTGTAAAGTACCAAGTGCTTGTGCTTCTCTGTCGATCACGGGTGATCCTGATAGAAATAATCCGGGTAAGTTTATTGGACAGTATTCAGTGACAACCAAATAATGTTGAAATGTTTTCGCTTTGCTCGTTTCAGATGTCCAACTAAACTGGAATGCAAAGGATTCGAATGCAAATGCAATGCAATGCATTTTACAACGCGTCTAAGGCGTTGAAGGTAGCTACGCACCAAATTGTGAACGAACCGCTAGTGAAGAGTGAAGAGTGTACGCGAACCGAAAAGAGAGAGAGAAAATATACCGAAATGTACCGACCAAATACGAATACGAATATGGGACAAAGAAGACGAAAAAAGCGAGGGAACACACAGGTGAGAGACAGAGGGCCGCTCGGTGAGAGAATTCAATCCACTGCTCACTCCTTGGACCTAACGACGGCTCACAGCGATTCCACCATATAACCTATATGGGAAATAGTGTTCGAAGTAGCGGATCAGAAGTGGATGAGTTGTGGATGAGCTATGGAATTTGAAGTGAGAAGAGCGAAATTGTTCACTGGGAACCCAGTGGACAATTTTGAGAGCCCGAGGCTGCCCCTCTGCCTGCGACGCGGCGGAGGAAGGCTGCCCAGTGAACAATTTCGCTCTTCTCACTTCAAATTCTACAGCTCATCCACTGCTGAACCACTGCTTCATACATTTATTCCGTATGGAGCTTGCATGGTGGAATGGCAGTGATCCGTCGATAGGTCCATGGAGTGAGTAGTGAATTGAATTCTTTCACCGAACGGCCCCTTGTCTCTCACCTGTGTGTCCCCTCGCTTTCTTCGTTTTCTTTCTCCCATATTCCCCTTAGCGAAAATAAAACATTTTTTATTTGGTCGGTATATTTCGGTATATTTTCTATCTTTTTTTTGGGTTCACGTTCACTCTTCACTCTTCACTAGTGGTCGTCGTAGTAATTTGGTGCGTAGCTGCTTGTTGGTGACGCCTTAGACACGTTGTAAAATGTTTTGGATTGTAGTCCGATGCATCCCAGTTTAGTTGGACATCTGAAACGAGCAAAGCGAAAACATTTCAATATTATTTGATTGTCACTGAATACTGTCCAATAAACTTACCTGGATTATTTCTATCAGGTTCTAACGTAATGGAAAGAGAAGCACTAGCACTTGGCACTTTGAAAATACAGAGGCATAGGTTTAGTCCCGATTCGCCAATTCGCCTAAGTCCAAATAGAACAGAAGTTAGAGAGAGACTGTCGGACCCTCAAAAACTTCGGGATTTTGCCTCGATCTCGCTATCTCTGTTTTTCCTATTCCTTTTGCTTTCTCTCCTCCATTCGTCTTCCACCTGCACCGCGTACGCATCACCTCTCGCCCATAGCGTCTTTCCTCTTCAGGTAATTCAAACTCACGGGGATTTCTTCCGCTCTTTCCCCGGCAACCATCGAACGCGCCCTCATGCTCACTTCGTTCGCTGCGAGTTAACCCTCCCTCGACCTTGTCGCAGGCAGAGGGGCGTTCGATCTCACTCGTCTCAGCCTTCCTCCGCCGCGTCGCAGGCAGAGGGGCAGCCTCGGGCTCTCAAAATTGTTCACTGGACAAATACGAACTATTTTATTTTGACCAGGGAGAATATGGGAGAAAACGAAGAAAGAGAAGAGACACATAGGAGAGAGGGAGACAAGGGGCCGTTCGGTGAGAGAATCAAATCGAAGACCCTGTCCTTGGGCCCCTCGAAGACTTACTGTCGTCTCACAAGGAAGTCCTTATGCAAAAATTACCCAGAGTCATGGATGAGTCTTCGATGAGTTGTCGAAAAGTCGTCGATGAGAAATTCAAGAAGAGTCGTCGATGAGAAGAGCGAAATTGTTCACTGGGTAAAATCTTCCTCCGCCTCAGTAATCATTACACATGGTTCAAATTGATCATTTGTAGTCGGAGGCGATGTGTATTACGGGTTTCACCAGGTTCTAGAAACTTGTGGTACACTACACCTTTCTAGTCCCACCAAACAGTCACAGTCTGTTTCCCGAATCGATCTGGTTTTACAGTCGAAGTTGATGATTGTCCCGGAATGACCCATGATTTTTTCTTTAAGAATTCTAAAAATAAATCCATGTTTCATTGCCATCACCAGCACGTTACAGTTAGTTTACCACAACGTTTACAGTAATATTGTCTCTATTGTACGGCAAGACCGCTCGGCGGTTGTAATTGATAAGAAGAAGAATGACAGACATATAAAGCAGAAAAAAAGAAGAAAAACATATGCTACTGCGAAATATCTCCGTCAAGATTTATTCTTGTCTTTCTCAATTTGTGTCCATACTCCAATGTATAAACAGAAAGATGCTCACATTTGTTCTAGAAAACCGTTACGGTTCCATTTATTAACGTTGTTTGTGTATTAACTTCCTTTTAGTGCACAACATGTGAAGAGTGAAAATTTGATAACAAAGGTACTTCGCTTGTTTGAGGTTGTGTATTCCAAAACTAGTACTAAAAGTGTAGTAATACTATATTACAATGGTCCAGTGCTTCTACCATTCGCTTTCTTGTAGGGTAACAAGTACATTTCGATTTAGTGGAAAAACACATTTGCTCCCGGTTTTTTTTTATGATCTCTGTATCACACGACGGTACAGCGCGTGACAGTATCTTTATGACTGTTAACTACGACTATGACTACCGTTGATAAAGTAGTCGGTATTGCTCTTCATTGTCACGCAGCTGGCCTGGATTCGATTCCCCAGACCAATGTGACAGGGATAAGGGGTTTGGGGGTCAACAACCCCGCCCGTAAAATCTACAATATTACAGCAAGCAACAGAGATTAACAGTGTCTCTGTTGCAGACTAAGACCGTTCGGGGGTTGTAATTGTCGGATAAGAAGAAAAATCACTTAGCACGGCAGAGGGCAAAAGAAAAAGAAGAAGAAGGCTACGACTATGACTATTACACGTTTTGCATTTTGCAAATAGACTGTTATTTTCGGAACTGTTTAACAATTTCGCATTTCTATTTTCTCAATTTTCTATTTCTCCCGCTGCTTTTAATTACCACAACGTTTATAGGATCTAATAGCCATCTCTTTTCAATATTTTACTTTGATACCAGAAAGTGGTACCAAGAGCAGTACTAGTTTAAGCGAACATTGGTGAGCCATTGGGGCGGGTAATCACGGCCGTCCGATGGAACGGAAGGAGCAGCCCATATTTCTGATCTGGTTACATGAAGGTAGCAGGTGAAATCATTGAACAAGTGTATCGATACGATGGCTTGACTTGAGATGGTTTTTACTACTAGCCTTCCGGCACTCATTATCACGGGGTTTTGCTTCACGTAAGTCATCTGTTCGCTCGCATCAATTGTATACTAATCAATCGGAGATTGCTAAACGATAATTATTAATTGTTACGATTGTAGTTACAAAAAATGTTTCCGTTTTTAAGGATTTTGCCATGATGTTAAAACTATCAGACCGCTAACAGCTAAAACTACCCACCAAATAGGCTTTAAAGACTCAGGCCTAACACATAGATGGCGCTAGTCTTATTGCATTCAGTTAGTACTAACCTAATTATATTCCACTCATATGGTTATCTCATATTGCAATAAGAGTGACACTACTTTTGTTATTTTCAAAACAATAGTTTAAAAACTATTTCGTGTTATAATTTTACACTCCTTTTTTATGGAAAAAATAACGTTCAAGCGAAGCAAAGGCTTGAAATGTGTTAAAAGGAGTCCACTCCAACGAAAACAAAAACAAAGAACGTTTGTTAACTAACTTCCAACGTAGTCGTAGAGACAACTATGACAACTATGAGTGTTGATGATTATGAGTAGTGTTAGACCATTTTTAAACGTAAAACGTAAACAAGCGTGCAATTTTCATTTGGTTATAAAACAAAAGCAAAACAAAACCGGCTAAATATTTTTCGATGCTTGAACTTTTATTTGAAAGGTTAATTCATGCAATTTTTTGATGGGAAACAATTTTGGTCAAATGTTCACCACGATAAGCTTGGTTCATTTGTCGACCTATTTTTGAGTACATTTTCGATTGTATCTGGTCCTATTTCGGCAATAGCAACTTGAATTTGGGTCTTGAGGTTGTCAATAGATGCCGGTTTATTCGCATAACATAAATATCGATTGTGGCTGTCACTGTATGGTACGTAGCGCCGTCCTGTTGAAACCAAATGCCCTCCAAGTTCTCAGCTTCAATTTCGCCGTAGAACCAATCAGCCAAAACCATTGCCAGCCAGTTGTATTACTAGATGCATTGGCTTCTCTTGTACAATGTGTGAGTTTTCCGAACCACAACAGTGCTTATTAACACAGCCACCGATGTGGAAATGAGCTTCAAAAAAATGTGCTTTTCAAATATCGTTCCATTTGAGTTGACGTCCTACCACTTTGGAAATAAATTTTTCATATTTCCCATATTTTTCATATTATTTTTTGGAACCAAAATTGTATTTTATACATACACAGTTGGCCAATACAATAGGTAATTGTATGAAACTGATACAATTTGAACTGTAGTCGAGCCACTACTAAACCAATGATCACCCAACTGATACTGTACTTCGATACACTAGTTTACGTTATTTTTTTGCTATGTTGGTGATATTTATGTCAAAAGTGACAGGTGGTACCAGTTATTTTGACAGCAGTCTGATTTGGCCTGGTCAATAAAATAAGTAATTCGTTGTCTACGCTGCAATTTCACCCGATTTCTTGTAAGCAATAGGTTTATTTGATCTTGCTGCATTCAATTTTCAATTGTGAATCTAAAAAAATCGTTGTTTGCAAGTAGAACATCCAGAATGGGCAGAAGCCAGGGCAGAATAGGTCTTCATTTCAGAGTACACAGCACCATTAATGCTCTCGAGTATATATCAATCATGGAAGACGTTATGTTGCCTTACGCAGAAGAAAACATGCCACTGAGATGGATATTCCAACAAGAAAGCGATCCCAAGCATACGTCGAAGCTCATGAAATCGTGGTTTGATGGCAATAATGTGTCAGTTTTGCCTTGGCCAAGTCAGTCTCTTGACTTGAACCGTACTGAAAACGTGTAGAATACCTTGAAGCAAAAGTTAGTTGGACAATATTTTTCAAATAAATACGACACGATTCGTTCTTCTACGATTAGCAAAAACTTGTCAGAATTTGGTCGATTCGCTGCCAAGGAAAATGCATGAAGTGTTTCAAAACAACGGTGGATGCACGGGATACTGACTCATTTTGAAAGGTAATATTGACTTTTGATATTAGCAAAAGTGTAAACCGTGTAAATTCATTGACATTTGCCTTATTCACAAATTTATCTATTTTATTGGCCAGGTAGTTTTAGCTGCTTTCGATTATAATAAGCGAATTCCTAAAGTTTTTCCCTTTTTTAGACTATCTTTATGTTATTTTTAGTACTACTATCTTGAGTTATCATTGTAATACCTCTGAATGCAATAGGTTTTGAAAAATGATCAAATAATGCAGCTTAAAAACATTTACCTATTACATTGGCCAGCTGTGTAAATGGCATGAGTTTACCTTTCAGTTAAAAGTTCAAGCATCGAAAAATATTCAGCAGTTTTTTTATAACGAAATGGAAAAGTGCACGCTTGTTTGAGCACCCTTTACATTCGTTTTGTTTGTTTTTTTGTTACTTTGGTAAAAAATGACTTTCGTGTGTAATATAGTGGACTTCGTGGCAATTTTTGGAATTTCTGGAAATGTTTCTTAAGACTTCATTGATTAGCCATGGCACAAACGCATGGTGTACTTCCACACATGCCTGCACAGCTGCCACACCTGAGCTATTGCTAGTTGGTACATTTAGTTCCTATCGAATTAGAAAATTGTGCACTATTTAGAACACATTTATTAACAGTGATCCACTCATGTTGGTGAATGCGTTAACTCATGTTGGTGAATGCGTCAAACCTAGTGGAAGACCACCCCAATTCTCAACATCTGGATTCAGTGTACAGTGCGCCGTATAACAATCTACACTTTAGGCAGATCTAAGAAGTAAGGATCAAAACGCTTGAAGCACTCAAATGATCGCAGCACGGCTAGGTCAGTTTGACTGACTGACAAAAAACTTGTACTGTGTAGGCGATGTAGTTTGTCTCACCGGTATATGTCTCTGTTGACAATGTAAAGCATGTTTGTTTGCGTATTACTTCAATTCTTCTCTGCACTCCACATTACTTACTACTGCACTCTACACTGGTACACCAGTACGATCCTTGATCTTTCCCATCACGCTCGAATGTACCCGATTGTAACCACTACTGCTTTGCGACTTGGTCAGCCCGCTTCCAATTGCAACATCGTGGTTATGTGCGGCCAGATAAAGGTGACCGATGCTAGTCTGCCCGTGGTAGGATAGCTGATGTGCACTGACGGCACTGGCCACACCGGTAGTCACACTTCCTCCTGCAGCAACATCAGCATCATTGAAGTATGAATTCTGCCCCTTCGCTATGGTGGTGTAGCTGATATGTGGTTGGGTTGCCAGGGGATTGCCATGGCAAGAATGTCCACGATACGAAGTTTGACGCTGCTGACCGTTATCACCGTTTTCAACTTCGTCATCGCCATCGTCGTCCTCACTATAGTCTCTCTCTTTCTCTTCATTCTTATGTGTGTGATCTTTTATGAGAAGTGTATGGTCACTGCTTGTTTGGCGCAGGAGTTCACGATCAATGGCCGCAAACTGCCACATCCAGTTGGGGCGGTACAGAAAGGGACGATGGTCAAAGCGGTTGTCATCGGGACTGTACGACTCCGCGTGAACCGAAGGTGTTAGCACTGTCATCTTGTGCCGGTTGATTGCGTAGCAACGAAAAAAGTGCTTCACCTTGTCGGCGATCTCTTTCGGATCGCAATCAGTGCGGCGGCTACCAGCGACACGCAACAACTTACAGAACATGCTATACGGACCACAGTGTTCTTGTTTACGGAGGCGCCCAAATTCACTAAGCTCGCGGTAAGTTAGACCCATATCCTCTTCGTCAGTTTGCGCAAGCGCGCCATCGACGAGAGGTTCTAACTCGGCAGTGGGTGGTGCTACTAGGATCTCTGTAATAATGGGCAGCTCGAATTGGCGCTGTGCGTATGCCAAAAAGCGCTGAAGATCCTTTTTCGAAATGCCCCCGATCGGGTTGACGTCTGCCGAAGAGCAATCATATTTGGTCATGTAACCGCGTAGCGCTTCATCGACGTTAGACGATCCAAGCACCAATAGGCCGCCTGGCCTCGACCGCACCCATAGCATTAACTGCGCGAATAAGTACGCCAAAACCATACGCGTGCGCGCCTGAATGTTTTGAAGAGCTAGATTCTCCCGTGCACACCCACCCGCCGACCGGAACCGCGGACGCATACCAGTCACCAGCTGAAAGATCCCCAGCAGCGTATTTACCGCACCGTCGATATTGATGTCCAGATGGTAGCAGTGGATTTGACCAGCCAGCGAGGCAGCTCGGGCTCGTGTTTCGCGACTCGAGTTCTCGGTGCCCATATAGCAGGTGAACAGCAGTCGGTTGCACAACTCTGCTGCTCCACCACCGGCGTCATATTCAGGATCGGCCAAGACCTTGCGACAATCGGCGAGTACATGGGGGTCACCAGCCGCGATCGCTCTAACCACCAGCCGACACATGGAATATACGATAACGGCCGTGCTGCTCGAGTCGACGCCTCCACTCAAGGGAAGAAAGAATCCACCCTGGCCAGAGCGCCGCAAATAGTCCCACAGCCAGCAGGCTGGCCCCAGTGAGATTTCCTCTTCAGGAGTATGGTACGGTGATAGTAGAGATGGTGGAGGGACTATCTCCGGTAACAAATCGTCGTAGCGAGACAACTCAGTGCGAACGAGGACACTAGGGTAGGTAAGCGTAGAAGCGGCCAGTAAACTGCGCGAGCGAAGCGCCCCTCGGTACGCTTGAATATCGTCCAGATCGAATGTAGCGAACGTAACCTCTACCTCGTCTAACGCGAACTGTTGACCACGCGCTATGACCGCTCCATTAAGAGCAACTGCTGAGCAGCCATTGAAGTACACCCGCTGACCGTCGCAGCCGCGCAAGTTGCTGAACAAGTACGCTCCTCCCGCCTTGTAGCTCGCGTTCCGGATCAGGTCGGTGGTGACGTGCGCTTTTCGCAACTCCATGTAACTACCTGAACCATTTACAATAATTTCGACGCCTGCAAGAGACAGGTCTATATGCTTACTGCGCGGGTTCCACAGCTCCTCACAAATTTCATATCCGAGGCACGTGTCGTGCGTTACGATGACCCCATCCCCAATGGGCACCGTATCCTGGCGGAGGGCGACCGCCACCGAGCGTGGCAGGCGAAAATCCTCCACCTGGCGCTCCTTAGTCCAGGGCGAAAACCAGCGCGACTCGCGGTAGTTGCCGTCGTCGCACAGAATCTGCTTTGGCCGAATAAGCAGGATGCGGCCCCGGTAAAACGCGATCCGACAGTTATACGCAACGTTCCGGTGGTGCACCGGCATCCCCACGTCTATCAGCATGTCAAAGTCTGTCGTGCTCTCGACGATTTGTTGCAAGGCGTCCCAGCAATGACGGAACGTGTCCAGTTCGTGGAAGTGATCCTCGCAGCTATAGCCGCTGTACGAACAAAAACTATTAATTATCATCTATAGATTGCTCACACTATCACTTACCTAACTTCTAGTTCTGGTCCAGTGCGGTACGCGGCCTTGTTTTTTACGGCCACCAGGATCGATTCCATTATTCGTTGCAGATTACCTTGAAAATCAAGAGCCCATTGGTTGAGGGTGCACACGGCCACGCGCACCTGTTTCCCCATCGTGCGACGCAACTTTTTCGACTAGAAAAAATATATGATAAAATAGGTAAAAGAAAACTCAAAACTCTTGCGTAGCTCTCTGAATACTGAAGAAGAAAAAAAAATCTTGTTCTTTTGGAGAAATGCTCTTAACACCAGAAATAGTTTTGTTATGCGTGAGGTCTACTTCACCTTCGCGTTATAAGCAGCAGCAGCAACAACACCAACACCAGCTAACTGTTCCATACTTTTACTACAAGCGTCAAAAAAGGATAAGGGCACGTAGGAGAAGGAGCTTCGTTGAACTGTGTTCCGTTTAATAGAGCGGTGAGAGATGAAGTACAAATACACAAGATGGTGGTGAGACCCAGGACAGTAAAAAGGAAACAGCCAAGAAGAGGCGACAACGTGGCAGAATTTATTTTTTAATTACTATATTTATTTAATTATGGCGCTGGCACAGAAGATCCCGACGGACCTATAACGTCGACTCGTAACGATGAAATACTAAGTACTGCAATCGTGGCTGCCTGAATATGACTACTCGGATTGTGTGTTCCGCTTTGGAAGGTACCCTGTGTAAGATGCGACGTAGAGGTGAAAAAAGTACAAAACAGAGAGTGTATAAGAGATAGACAGCATAGGGAAGAAAAAGCAGGAGTGTGACAGAGTGAGAAAGAGAGAAAGATAAAACAAGAAACAAAAAGTAAGAGGGGGAGAGGGGGAGAGAGGGAGAGGGAGAGAGGGAGAGAGGGAGAGAGGGAGAGAGGGAGACAGGGCGAGAGGGAGAGAGGGAGAGAGGGAGAGAGGGAGAGAGGGAGAGAGAGGGAGAGAGAGGGAGAGAGAGGGAGAGAGAGATAGAAAGAATATACAACGAAAAGGAACGAAAGGAGTAGCGCAAATGCATATATATTCCAATGTTTTCAATGCTAATGTTCCCGATACGGGAATTCGCCTTTGGCATTTTTTTTAATTTGTTCACAATGCGGGACCTTCTTTGAAGCGAGGTAAAGAGTGTTAGCATATTTTCTGTTAGAATATCTGATGAATATGGCTAAGTTAAGAGGGATTGGTGGACGTCGTCTCATAAGGGCCTTTGGACGTGGCCTGAAATATTACCGTCACGATAGCCCTCCGGTGTAACAAGAGGGTACACGGGGGAGGGACCAGTTAAAACAAAAATAGGTTGCAGAAATCAATGGAAAAATCAACGAACATCGGATTTTCGATGGCCAACCAAAGCTACGGACAACGACAACAATCACTACGAAACTACGCTCTTGCAACGTGCGCTTTCTGAAAAGAACAGGCACCCTGAGGCAACTGGAACCCTCCGCGTACTACAAATGAACCTCGTAGCATTGAATGAATGCTACAAGAAATTCGCCGGCCAGAAACTGGTGTTCGAAATTGACGTGGTAGCGGGCTACGACATCCGCGGAGTATATTATTACGTTATACCAGCAAAATAGTCAGCAATAAATCACAAAAAATGCTTCTTGTCGGTTCAGCTGCCGCATAGAAGTGACTGATACGATTTATTTCAAATCCAAATCAAATCAAAGTGCATAAGATTTAATTAAAAAACATTTTCTTCATGTGGTGCGGCCCGCTGACTAATTGTTAATTTCCCTGCGGCCCACATGCTAATATGAGTTTGAGACCTCTGTTCTAGGCAAACATCTGCCTACTTCTCTACCTCACATACGTGGTATGTTCAAAAATTGTTTGCGACATTTAAATTTATGTCACATTATATCATTGAAATTTTATGTCACTTATTTATGGTAACAAGTTCAGCCACTTTGAGCAATCGATCAATTTTTGACAGTTACTTTGCTTGCACGTATTTTGGCTCATTATCGATTTTGGTCTGCTCCTAAAAATGGATGGCAATGAATTTGTATCAAACTATGTGTGAAAAACGAAATTAAAAGCGCGGACGCATTCGAAATGTTGAACACAAGACAGATTTACAAAACGCTTGCAGGTCATCGAAACAACTTCATACCTAAGGTCACTTGCTGCAGTGATAAGGCTGGAAACTTGATCAGTAACCACCCATTTGGGCATTTGATGAACTACTCATCGATGAATCACCGAGCAGCCAGAAGCTCCACTGGCGGATACAAATCTGCTCCTGCCATCGAGCATAGAGAAGACCCGAAGGGCCATTCGTCGACTCAAGAACAACAAACGGGATTGTAATCGAGCTCATAGAAAATGGTAAGTAAGTAAGCAGATAAACGAAAACAAGACCAAATTCATGGAAGCAGCACCGTCAGCAGTCTTACCAATAACATCGGAAACTATACGTGGGGGTTACGTACTAATAGATGACCGAAAATTCAAAATTCGTTTCGAGCTGCACCTATCTAGGGTCACAGGTTAGTACTAACAATGACATAACTTAGGGGTTTAGGGTAACGGGGCAGCCAACAGATCTGAAAATTTTTTGGAAGGTGAAGGAAGCGAACAGTGCTATTTCGTAAAAGTTATAAAAAGGGATAATTGGCATTAACATTGTCTCTGGTGCAGGCAAAGACCGCACAGCGGTTGTAGTGCCAAAGAAGAAGAAGAAGAAGATTTTGCCCCATAGCAGTCGGTAACGCTCATCGTTGTCACGCACGTGGGTTCGAATACTGGGACTGGTTGTCGCGTTGTCGTGCCCGTAAAAACACACCGTTACAGAAAGTAGCAGAGATTAAAATTGTGTCTGATGCAGGCCAAGACCGCTCAGAGGTGGATAAGAATAAGAAGAAGAAGAAAAAGAAGAAAGTTGTCAGTTGTCAAGCGGCCGGTGTAATCGACCTGCGCGCTCAACTGTCGGTACAATTGCGCCACTGGCCACCAGAGACCCCTCCGCCCGCTGGCCACCAGAGATAGCGATCTCCCTCCACTTTGCGACCTCTCACTTAGGCCGATCGGGTGAATGTCTTTCGACCCGATGGATCGGTCTAGGCGAGAGCAATCGGGCTGGCTTCTGAGACTTGGATTCCGAACGCGAACGTGCTTACACACCGAATTTTCAACCGCTTACCGCTGGTGATTTACCACCAATTTACTCGACAACTCAGCCGCTAATGTAGTTTACCGTTTACGCAATTTAACCGTATACCTCGCATTTCGGCCAGTTAACCCGAACTGAGGCAACATATAAGCCCGCCACACACCACGAGCGGAATTTTTTTTGCGGAAATGTTGGCACGTTACGTAAAGGCAAACCCACGTTGTCTTCTATCTGCGGCGCAAGGCGAAGCGCAAATCGGACCGCAAAAACGTCGTTTCGTTTGCGCTTCGTGTGGCAGCAAAAATATAAAAACGAAATGTCAAACATGTTTACATTCGCGTTTTTGGTCCGCGAAAACAGCAATAAAAGCAAAATAAATTCTTCTCTCTCTTTTTTTAGATTTTGTTGCTGTACCAGCAAATAAGAATTTAAATTATCCTTTTTTGTAAGCAAAGCGTATGCAAAAAGTATTTACGCTCGGGTTTACGACTCGGCCGACCCGTAAACGTTTTGACAGAGGCTCAGCAGTTTGGCATTAATCTGTAATATCAAAAACATTACGTTACGCCTCATACGCCTCAAGACTTTTCTGTTGCCTTTCGCCCCGCCCGCGTTATAAAACGTGTTTAGTATTGACTTCATTCCGCGCGTCGACAAGCAAAAGAATCCAATAAAAGTAATTCATAAAAATGCTGGTCTCCCTTTGCGAAGACCTCTTTCTGGTTACTGATCAGATTTCTAGCCTTGTCACGACAACAAGTAACAGTGGGTATGAAGTTGTTTCGCTGACCTGCTACCGCTTTACTACTTCTTCATATAATGGGCGCAGCGACTCTCTAGTGGCCTGTTTGTAAAACCCTTGCAATATTGAAACGAGTCTGCGTGTTATTCCCGCCCAATGTAGTCGGACGAGTTATTGTGCATAGAATCAAGGATCGATTACACTCTATTTGTGTGAACGATAAATTAATACGTGATCTGTTTTATTCGAAGTAGTTTCATCCGGGGATCAATATGATCAATCTGAAACCATTGTTATTATTATTATTATTATTATTAATATATGTAAGAAAGGGAAAACAGTATAGACTGGAATTTTCTTCCTTTTCGTAACTTTATTCCTCTTTCGTAGTTGAGATCACAAACGTTAGACCGCTCTGGTCTGCTGCTGTTTTGCGACTGACTAAATTCTGCGCTCCGACCTCCTTTTATACTCGAAGTTGTTCTCGGGGTTGTCCTCCGCTAACTCTCGCTCGAGACAACGCCGAGACCTGCCTTCCTACATATATTGACGCTCAACGGGCAGTAAAGCCTAACTGAGCTCATTGGTTAACCTAGGACGACATGTTACACGTGTCAACGACAGTCAACGAGGACGAACAAAACTAAAACGCTCGCGAAACACAGTTAAACTCATGTCGAAGTCGAAGAACTCGAATGCAGAGTTAAAGTGACGGATGGCACTCGACATCGGTTCATTGTGGCCGTAAGCAGAACGACTACGACGTTCGGCAAGAAACCGCGAACATCGAAGGGGCCTTATGGGCACGGTGACCAGTAGTTGCGAGAGTATTACGTTTCTCGTGTAGATTGTTAAGGTCGGCTCAGTGTGGCTAGCCTTTCATCGAAAGGCGAGGGCCTTTCGATTGCATACACTTGTTAACTATGAGACCCGGAATTGGTATTAGATGTAGCAATTAACTCGTGCTGCCATTCGTGTACAATAGATGGCGTTACTCATTAACACATCGCTCAATAAGTCCGTAGGATAGCTTATAAAACAACAAT
>NW_026684271.1:394052-410224 GCF_943735745.2 Anopheles bellator | reverse complement strand
ATATCGTTTGAAGGTTGGTACTGTCTAAAAATCATAAGGATTCTGTAGTTGTTTCGCCATCTATATGTCATCCTGCGAACTTATTTAGCGATGTGTTAAATATAACAAATAATTTTTAAGAAATATGTGTTTGAAAGCTACTGTCATTACCCGGGGGCCACAGTATGAGAAACTTGGAAAAAATGTATGGCAGGCCAAGAAACTATTAATCTTTTGGTAGAGTTGCGTGAGTTACTTTGAGTTGCTTTTGAGCGCCTTATGTTTACGGGATATTTTCACGTGTCGGGGTTTTTTTTTTTCAATTTGACAGTTTACGGCAAATTTCGGTAAATTCTTATTGCTTTCCAAAAATATGGCTAGTTTTTCGACAGCGGACCAAATTTTCACAAAAATGGCCATAGAAGGAGAAGGAAAGGAAACTGAAAAATCAAAGCATAAACAAACGAACTGTCATTTCACTCACTGGAGCTCACGGAATTTTTGGCGCAAAAGCTTCTAGTGTGGAAGCTAGCATATCAAAAAACCTGTAGAGAAAACTCATACTGTGATCGACATGCCATGCCGACATGCGACATACTGTGTCATGTTTTGTTCCTGATAAAGCCTTTTTGCGGGGAGTACTTTTTTACTACTACTTGCACAGCAGAAAAAAGGGGTTCTTGTACCGAATGGTCACTGGTGATGAAAAGGGAAGTTATTGTAAGAAATCTAAAACCAAAAAGGACTGGATACAGCTTGGTGAACCAGGCCCATCGCAACAAAAGCGAAATATTCACTGCGCGACGGTTATGTTGTGCATGTGGTGAAATATGAAAGGTGTGGTGCACTGTTAGCTTGAAATTATTGAAGGACGATTCCATCAACAATAATAAATATATTTGAAACAAAGCTTTGGCCATAAAACGACGAGAATGGGATAAAAAAACATGATAAGCTGATTTTTCAAAATGACAAAACTCGACCCCACATCGCAAAACCGGTCAAAACCTATCTCGAAAATGCCGGATGGGAACGGTTAACCCAAGTGCCCGTTAAACCGTTGAGTGCCAAGTGCAAAGTACCAAGTGCAAAGCACCAAGTGCTAGTGCTTCTCTTTCCATCACGTTTATACCTGATAGAAATAATCCAGGTAAATTTAGTGGACAGTATTCAGTCATAGTAAAATAATGTTGAAATGTTTTCGCTTTGCTCGTTTCAGTCGTCTCGTCACTTTTGTGGAGAAGGTAAGATAAAATTACAGGAATGCAATGCAAAAACTCTAACGAAAATTTACCTTCTTATCTTCCTTTGTGAAATGCATCGAAAACTACGAGCGAAACGATCTACGCATCAACACCGAAAACAACACCCCCTGGAGCCACCGATGTTGTGTACGACGGCGGATTGCATTACGCACCACCACAAGATCCTCACACCACCACCAACGCAGCATAGCGCCAGCCAGAAATGCACGAATAGGTATGCCCTATAGGGAAGAGTGAATCGGCGAGCAAGCGAAACAGACAAAAAGAGAGCGAACAATAAACCGATACCGAACCGAAGCCGAAACCCGAAGCATTTTCATTTCTCGAACGGAAGGGAGGGAATACGAGAGAAAGAAAGAGAGGGAGCCAAGGGGACATCTCGAGAAATAAATTCGAGGGACGAGAATTCGCCAACGAGGGATCAGGGCTTCTCAGTATGGGGATTTGTATGAACGAAATACACCGGTCCCTGGTTTGTCCCTGTATGCTCCCTGGTTTGTCCTTCGAAACTCCATGTGAGAAAAGCTGAGGCACTCAATTTTGTCCACTGGGTAGTTCGGGCAGCCCGAATCAAAACAAAAAAATCACTCAATTTTTCACTTGTCTAACCGCGGATTTCGACTCGTGAGACCACCACTCTCACTATGGCGGTTTTACCGGAGTAAGCTGAGCTCTGTGATCCTTATACCGGTAATATGTATGGAGGGAGCGTCTTGACTCCGCTATCCTGCGGCTTATACCGGTAAAAATTTGATGGGCGCCGTGAGAGTTTCCCCCTACCCGAACAAAAAAGTCACTCATATTCTCCATACTGAGACGAAATATCTGAGCGCCGATTCGTTTCTCACCAAAGGCCAGAAAGAAAGCGCAACACCGAACAACTTTTTTGTCTCTGTTACGCTCATGTAGCATCCAGTCCGGCACTCCAACATCAAACTGTTCGAAACTTTTAGTTTCATACAAAACGTACGACGCACGACGCAAGCAATTCGAAGAGGTACAAATATTGGTGTAAAAATAATGTTTAATAGTGAATTCTAAGCTGTTGCTTATTTCGGTAAGTAAATTTAAGCATCGGGAAGCATTTCTCGATAAGTATTTACTTCTAAATAGTGAAAGTGCACCGCGTCTGTTTCCATTTTCAGCTAACCATTAGAAGCGTACGGGACAATGTCGATAGGGCGGATGGTACAGGATACATGGAATACAGGATTCAGGGATGGATACACTCTACGTACACGCAGAGATAAGTGAAAAGTGCATGTGTATGGTGGAATAGTGAAACAATTGCAGAAATATTGTAATTGTAAAACATTTGTGGTTATGAATAAATACAAAACATTGTTAACAACATCAAAACGATTTGACAATTCATTGAGAGTATGGAGGTGAGAGGTGTATGGAATGAGGGGAAGAGAGAATAAAAATGTAGGGGAAAACGCTCACGGCGCCCATACGATTTTTTCCGGTACAAGCTTCAGGATTCCGGTACCCAGTGAACAATTTTGAGAGCCCGAGGTTGCCCCTCTGCCTGCAACGCGGCGGAGGAAGGCTGAGACGAGTGAGATCGAACGCCCCTCTGCCTGCGACGAGGCCGAGGAAGGGCGATCTCGCAGCGCACGAAGTGAGCATGAGACGCGTTCGTTGGTTGCCGGGGAAAGAACGGAAGGAATCGCCGTGAGTTGTGGAATCGCCGTGAGTTTGCAGGTCGAAGACGAACGTTGGAGAGAAAGAAAAAGGAATAGAAATAACAGAGACAGCGAGATCGGGGCAAAGTCCCGAAGTTCCGAGGGTCCGACAGTCTCTCTTTAAGTTTTGGTGTGGACTTAGGCGAATCGGGACGAAACCTCTGCCTCTGTTTTTTCTAAGTGCCAAGTGTAAAGTACCAAGTGCTTGTGCTTCTCTGTCGATCACGGGTGATCCTGATAGAAATAATCCAGGTAAGTTTATTGGACAGTATTCAGTGACAACCAAATAATGTTGAAATGTTTTCGCTTTGCTCGTTTCAGATGTCCAATCAGATGTCCAGATGGGATGCAAAGGATTCGATGCAATGCATTTTACAACGCGTCTAAGGCGTCGAAGGCAGGCTACGCACCAAATTGTGAACCGCTAGTGTAGAGTGAAGAGTGTATGCGAAAAAAGAGAGAGAAAATATATCGAAATGTACCGCCCAAATACGAACTGTTTCATTTTGGTTAGGGGGAATATGGGAGAAAGAAAACGAAAAAAGCGAGAGAACACACACGTGAGAGATAGGGGGCCGCTCGGTGAGAGAATTTAAACGGCTACTCACTCCATGGACCTAACGGCTCCTCACAGCGATTCCCCCATATAAGGCTATATCGGAGAACGTATTTGAAGTAGCGGTTCAGAAGCCTATGAGCTGTGGTTCAGCAGTCGATTTTGAGGTGAGAAGAGCGAAATTGTTCACTGGGTATAACGACGCTCACTCCATACATTTCACCGTTACAATTTTCACAGAACTCAGTTATTCCGGTAAAACCGCCATACTGAGAGGGGGCATCTCACGAGTCGAAATCCGCGGCTAGAAAAATGAAAAATTGAGCCATTTTTTTGTTCGTGTGGGTCGTTCCCCAGTGAACAATTTTGAGTTCCCCGGCGTTTTCTCAGTATGGAGCATCGAGGGACCAACGACGGACAAACCAGGGACAAACGAGGGACTGGTGTATTTCGTTCATACATAGCCCCATACTGAGATGGCCTAATCCCTCGTTGGCGAAATCTGGTCCCTCGAATTTTTTTCCCGAACCTTTTCCCGAAGGGAGACAAGGGTGTCTCCCTCTCTCCTGTGTGTCCCCTCTCTTTCTTCGTTTCCAATTCTTTCTCTCCCGTATTTTCTTTCTCTCCGAAATAAAATATCTCGCGTTTTTGGTAGGCTTCGAAAGGTATATTCTCTCTCTCTTGTTTTTGGTTTCGCCTTTTCACTCTTCCCTACCTATTCGTGCATTCGTGCGGCGATGCGTTTTCGAGGGTGGCGTCGCCAAAAAATATCTTTTGTTCCGGTCGCGTACATGGGCTCGAGCCGGGTTTATTTTCCATGCGTCATTTGGTCCGTAATCTTCAATGAAATAAAAGAAAGGAACAATGTTAGTGTTACATTTGTAGCATTGCAATCCTGTCACTTTAACTTACCTTTTCCACAAATGTGACGAGTCGTCTGAAACGAGCAAAGCGAAAAATTATGTGGTTGTCACTGAATACTGTCCAATAAACTTACCTGGATTATTTCCATCAGGATCACCGTGATCGACAGAGAAGCACAAACACTTGGTACTTTACACTTGGCACTTAGAAAAACAGAGGCACAGGTTTCGTCCCGATTCGCTCAAGTCCACAACAAAGACAAGACTGTCGGACCCTCGGAACTTCGGGACTTTGCGCCGATCTCGCTGTCTCTGTTATTTCTATTCCTTTTTCTTTCTCTCCAACGTTCGTCTTCCACCAGCAAACTCACGGCGATTTCAAAACTCACGGGGATTCCTTCCGTTCTTTCCCCGGCAACCAACGAACGCGTCTCATTCTCACTTCGTGCGCTGCGAGATCGCCCTTCCTCGGCCTCGTCGCAGGCAGAGGGGCGTTCGATCTCACTCGCCTCAGCCTTCCTCCGCCGCATCGCAGGCAGAGGGGCAGCTTCGGGCTCTCAAAATTGTTCACTGGGTCGGAACTCGTCTCAGCCTTCCTCCGCCGCGTCGCAGGCAGAGGGGTAGCTCGGGCACTCAATTTTGTCCACTGGGAAGTAGAGTTGTCATTTTTTACCAATTTGCCTTCGGCGTACGAAGTTTACGTCGCCAATGCCGACAGCCGGTCTTCAGGACTTCATAGAATGTCGTAGAAGACTACGTGAATTCGCCTTTCCGTAACGTACCAAAATTTACGGTAAAAAATTTCAGCTCGCGGTGTGTCGCGTTTAAACTTTTTAGCGCATTTTAGCACATTTTAGCACATTTAGCACTCAGAGCTTCTTTAACTGAAAACCGTGATCCCGGCAATCGAGTTCGTCGTTCGTGTTCGAGAACTCGAGTCGATTCGACTGTTTGAGTTTGGTAATAGGGGGGAATATTGTTATATATCCTGCTTGATTGTTGTGGGAACTGGGCTACGGCGGAATGTAGATAAGGTTAACGAGGATGTTGAGAGCTGACAGTAGAATTGGAATCCAGCCCTGTTCCAGGCAAACAGCATCCATGAAGGAGCTGATCGGAGTTCTTTCGAAACAACAATTAAAAGGGCAGCATCAAGTGTGCATGGATTGTTATCTTCATCACGGTCCCACCGGAAGACAGTGTACTGATTTCCGAATGCCAGAAGAGATGGGATGAAAACGCCCAGGCAGCCCTCGTATAGTGCTATAACGTAATAATCAGATACGCATACTGAGATGAGGTTTCCACGAGTGTAGTAGGCACTCCGCGTACGTTCTGGTGGAATATTCATATCTCCGTACAGATATCATAAGAAACTTCGTCAAATCAAAGGCGAGATGAACACAATGAACACACAACACTGAACACAATGTAAAATTCGTATCGATTCGTGCTGGTGGTGAAAAAATCGGTTCAGCGTTGACTGGTATGCCACCGATTTGCCTCGCTGGCAGATCGGTGTTCGGTCGGTGATCACATTGATGTTGTGAAGGAGGACACTTGCTGGCACCAGCAACGAGGGCGAAGGAACGCGAAGACCGGCGAGTCCCCTGACTGCACAGCCTGCCCCGGCGTGCTGGAAACACCGAAGCACGCCCTGCTGGAGTGCCCGTGGTTCGGTGAGGTGCGTTCGCGACTGTTGGACGGCGCCGAGGGCTGCATGACGGTGGATACGCTGGAACGGCAGCTTCTTAGCAGTCCAGAGAGATGGTGAGCCATCGGCTGCTTACTACGTATATGCTGAAAGCTTTACTGAAATAGTCAGGTACATGGCGTTTTAGCGTGCTTTGGAGTACAGCCATTGTACGCTGCACTATGGTCTCACCATACAGTACAGGATGCCCTGCCTCCTGTACACTAATGTGCAAGATTACTAGCCGACGATGTGAACGGTGTATGCGTGGGCTGAGCAAACCGATGGGCAACATTATTCAACGAGAGGGGTTGGGGTTTCTGGGGTGGGAGGAACAACCTTTGGGCCATTCGTAACAAAGCGGCCTGAAGAATTTACCTGGAAGATTAACATTACTTTACACAGGTCGAACAACTAGAATTCCAAAACCCAATCTAGTCGGTATTTTCTGTGGAAAAATTCGTAAATCACCATAATAGTGCAAGTATGCATAAGGGAAAGAAACACCCTTTTGACCATTTGACCATTAAAAGTTCAAATCTGAATATTTTGACTCATTCTCTTTGGCCTTTGCCGATCAGCTGCATTTATTCATTCCTTTATTTTTATTCTTGAGCGACTTTTTAGGGGGCTACATGCGAAGGCATGAAATAAAGCGTCATTGTTCTCACTCCTGCGTACACAGAAATGGGACAGCGCCCGTAGAGGGGAAAATCGGACGTCTCCACGACCAAGCATCACCAAAACTTTCTATAGGGGTGTTGCGGTGCTAGCAAGCAACTGTCTTTAATTCAAAAAAGTATTCGGTGGAGACACAGTGGAAGAACTTTGTGAACTTTTCAATGCTATGTTTTTCCGTAAGCGATACACTGCCATAACTAGGAAAAGAGTGGACAGGTTGAAGATTTTACCTACGGTTGCGCACTCTTTACTTTATGATACCTCTAGCGCGTTGAATCAATAAAGGTCACTGACCGACTGGGTTCTGTTACAGGAAAAAATCGAAGAACTTCGCCGACTTATCAGGAGGCAGTATGCTCAGTTCTGACAACTAATGGTAAATCAAAACCCTCGAGTGACAATTTAAGAACCCTCCGTGCATTTCAGAGTTGAAGTATTCGTTTCCTATATATTTCGAGCACATAACGTAAGCAATTTTACTATACGCACAAAACGCAAGGAGGAACTGTAGTATAACTGCAAAGGATAGTGTTTGATCATTTTGTACAGTTGGCGAACGCAAACACTCTTTAAAGTAGGATAATACTGGAACTGTATCTTTCATAAACAGGACCACCGACGCGGCTGCTTCGTTTCCAGCGTTGCGACATGGTTTTTGAAAGCTTGGCCACGGGGAACGTTCTTCTGCCTCTCCCAGTGCCTAGAAAGTGAATTAGAGGAGTACGCTAACCCAAGCTAATGAATAACGACCAGCATGCAGCTAAGCCACAAGCTTACCAAAAGGTACACACAACACAATGATAATCGCAAGTTGCCAGTATGATAATATTGGTAACAGACACCAAAAGGCATCATGGAAGCACCAGCACCACCAACAGCACCATAAACAGTGGAATAACAGAAGTAGTTTGCTGCCCAAGCAATACAATGGGAATTGCTGTAGTACAGCTCTCTCGGTCACTCCGGTTAGAGACCAACCGGTTGGTTCTCGTTCATTGCTAGTTACCATGTGGCCACAACACTTTGGTAGTGACAGTGTAGGGACCAGTGTGCTGCTCTGGACTTTAACGGCCAGCAGCCAAGTGATTTTATCGCGGTTTTTCACGATTTTATAAGTGAGCACGAATAGATCAACAACCTCCTATTCACGAGCAAGAGGCACTACTGTAGATGAAAACTTATGGAAACGTACAATAGCCATATAAAACATACCTCTATCATCTCATGCGGAACCTGTATCATCGCGAACTACGCTTCCACAATCAACTCACTAGCAGTGATGCTACACAGCATCATGATTAACCGAAGTGCCGCATTTGCGACTACCTGCTAACCCTTTTTGTCGACTGCAGCAGGTTTCTCTACGCACCATCACATCTTGGTGAAGATAGTAACCACTGATCCTTGTTGTCACTGCCGTCCAATTTCGTTACGTTCATCGCATTCGTTTATCACGTTCATCTGTACTACGGTAGTTGACACGGAACAATGGATGCCCCACTGAATCTTAACGAAGGTAAGCTATCATCATATTGCACCCAAACAGCAACCGGTAATCGAGACATTATCTGATCGACCAATCGATGCAGTTGATTCCACATGTTGTCTTCTTGCTGAGCAATGACCAACAGTCACAGTGAAGAACTGAACAAGAAGCAAGGTCGAGAGTATTCGAGTACAATGAAGTCCATTGACAATAGCTCATCTTTTGGGTTAATAGGACAGCAGAGCTGAGTTGCTGTAAACAACAAAACTCAAAAATTTCGCAAATCTAAAAGTTACAAATGCCACTAAAACTCGAACGGAAAATACCACACTCTCTAAACCGCTTTTCCAAATACTATACATAAACCAAATAGCAACGTGAATGCATGAATGAATACAAAAACAACGTTAAAAATTCGAGCGTTTTAGTCTTAGTGTGTTGCTCGTCTAGTCTTGTCAGAAAGTTCTTGTACATTACGGAAAACCCACTTTACCACAACGACGCTTCAAAAAAAGCAGACATACGCGTTTTTTGACAAATAACGTTTTCACGCTACGTTAATATATCTCGTAAAGTATGAAAAGTGCATGCATTTGTATGTATGACAAAATATTCATATACATTCTGTAAAAAAATCCAGTTTTATTCTCTGATAGTTTATTTTCAAATACCTTTTCTCCAGCTAATTGGCCAAACTTTAATACTGAGTAACTATATGGCAAACAGTTACCTTAAGTAACTGTTTTCCACCACGAGACCAAATTTGAAAAGGTTCTTTCAATTAGTTTGTTTGCAACGGCTCAATTTGTAGAGTAGAAACTCTATCGCATAATCACAAAAAAAAATATTTCTAAATGGTTGCATCAAACATCAAGATGTCCTAATTGGATGATTGTTGCATTCTCAGGATATGCGACCGTCCAAAATGTGTCCAAAATGAGATAGATATAGTACTTCCAATGTAGTGTTACCTCAACCTTGTACCAGAGGGAAAATTATAGCAACTTTTTCCAATTTTTATGGGAAGAATTTTTCCCAAATTCGTCACCCTTCTGAGAGTACAGAACCAACAGTAGTTTCGTATCATATAGTATGTATACAATACAACGAAACACGCTACTGCCAGGGTTGCGACAGTGAATTGTCTGAGTCTGGGACTGTTTGTTCAATATTTTCAACGGCACATTCTAATAAATTTCATCAACGTTAGGGAGAGAAGGCAAAACTTATTCTTTCTCCTTCGCCTTGCGTTCCCGTGTTCCGTCGCACGCTTCTGAAACACGGTCGCATGGTTTTGTGTGGGCGTGTTTTTCCATCGCATTCATGCATTCGTTTCGCAGACATCTTTCCCGCATTGAAATGCAACAATAGTGGATTTATTCGTGTCCTATTTCACTGAACAAGAACACAACACAAACAACGATAGTGAAATGCCAATTCACTACTTATTATCTGAGCGAGAGAGACAAACCGGAATACCAGCCATAACGTGTTACGGACAAGCAGCACATAATTTTTATAGTGGCCTGAATCACTGTCGCACCGATTAATCGGTTGCAATGGCAAAGCGCAAGCTCGGACCAAGACAATTGATGAACATAATCAATACATACTTCTGTTCGCATCCATCATATGCCAGTTTTTGAGAATCACACTCTAATATTATTCAGAAACATGCCGCCATTATTTACGAGCATACTACTTACTGACTGGCACAACTTGGAAATATAACGTTCCACGTTGCAGTTGTAAGCCCGATATACAGTGGATGGCGAAAAGAACCTTCCCTTCCGGGATATTTCAATCGCAAGCAAGCAAGCAATCGCTCAAATAATCAAGCTGTATGAAAACGAAAGTCGCGTTCATCATATTAAACCTGTTGGGTGTAAGCCATCAACACGAAAACGGGTTGACAAACGTATACTGAATATCTCCTCTACCGAGCATTCAACTCGCTAAAATATTCGTCAAAAGGTATACAACTCCCTTTAATGCACATCATTCTACGTAGCCTATATCATGTAGGCAAATCTGGCCTTGTTTTCTGGAAAATTCCGCACATAACCAAGACCAATTCAAAAAAGAACGATATTTTAGTATCGGCATGTTTAGAAACATCCATTGTTGTGAAACAAACTGCCTTGAAGTGATGAATTTTTTGTATGACTCAACTATCATTATGAGGAGTTGAAACGTTCTACCATATGGTTACACTACATCATCGTTACGAAACAAATTACAACGGCATTATGTTCCAGGGATGCATTATTTACATGAAGGCCAGAAGTTGGTGACCTTTCTTGATCGTGGTGACTCGAAAGCTGGACAGCATTTGATGAAAGCAAAAACATTAATGACTGAAGAAGTCTTATTGGTGAAAATTCCACCGCACCGCAGAAAAGTGCGGCGATCCACAAGCCAGAAGCAATAATGCAGTATCTCATGGATGAAAATATCAAGGTTTAAGGCTATTAACATCTTTGTCCACATCAGGCGGCAATTGAGAACATGTGGTTATTCATGATCCTTAGAGTATAAGAAAAGATCCCATCAATTAAATAGAATAAGCTAAATGAATCGAAACAATCTGTACAAGAATGATACCTGAGGACTGTAAAAAAGGCCAAGTAACAAAACGAGTATGCTTGGCTACACTGTCTGGGCGGAATGGTATGCATTGAGGATACTAAACTTCTTTTCGCCGAAGAGAAATGAAATTTAGAAAAATTAGCGAAGAGAAATTTAGCTTGTTCTAAATATTAGGTTGGCAAAAAAGAAATCCATTATTTTTAAGTGAAATTCAAAACTATATTTATAAGGTTTCCCACAGTCCGATTTGCGTCAAATATACACCATTTTGCAGGAAAATTTGTTGGCTTTACCTTTATATATATAAAATACCTTTATAATGTCTCTCTTGTGAAAGGTTTAAGTCCGCTACACACCGCGAGCGGACATTTTGGCGCGTTACGTCAAGGAATAAACCGCGTTGTCTTCTATGAGTTTCTATGGGGCACTTCACACCGGTTGTCGGCGTTGGCGACGTAAACTTCGTACGCCGAAGGAAAAGTTGACAAAAATCACAACTCTACTTTGGTGACGCTGAGAAACTTTGGCCAAGGTTCGTATACTTGGAGGTTGGGTGGGTGGGTCTTGTGTTTTGACAGATTATTTGTGTTTATATTTGGAAGTTCAAGAGACATTGAATTTTTGGTGCGAGAATTAAAATAGTTCTATGATGAATTTGTGTTTATATTACAAGTAATAATTAAGTTAAAATTGTTTTGCATGCTTGTGATACAAAAAAAATCTCAATTGAGTTGTCTTCGATTAGTTTTTAACTACCCAAGGTTTCTAATTGTTTTCGACGGAAGGCAGGGGGAAAGACTTTTCTGTTGACTTTCGCCTCGTCCGCAACCGGTGTGAAAGGTCCGATAAAGTGAATTTACTTTCAAAAAGTCACGTTCCCTGTGTTTGGCGGGCTTTGTTCGTTATTGGCGAAAATCTCGAGCAATCCATTTTCACAATCCTGTTTAGATCTCAGTTTTTCATCCCTCAAGAAAATTTTGTAATGCGTAACAAGGGTGTCAGTCGCTTGGTGGAAGGTCCGGACTACACAGAGGATGCATTAAAACTTCCCAATCAAGCTCCCGGCCTTTCTGGGGAATCACTAAAGACGTGCGTGACATTTCGTTGTCCTGGTAGAACACAAATCCTCTTCTGTTGGTAGATTCTGGTCGGTTCTGGTCAATTACTAGCTTCGAACTTTGCAGTAATTGACAGTAGAGGTCTGAATTTAGTGTTTGGCTACACGAAAGCAACTAAGTATAAACGATTTCTTTCAAGTCCCACCCAAATACCCAGTAGAAACTTCCTAACCGTTATTCCTGGTTTGACTACCGGTTAAGCTGCTTCACCACGCTTAAATCACGATTATTTTCATACAGCATTGTCATATGTATCCCATTCCTCATCCCCAATACCCATCCACTTAACTAATGGTTCGATTTCATTCCGTTAGGCCAAAATTGTTCAGAAGGAAATTCGATCCATTATGTTTTTTTGGTGTAAGTTGGGTGGCGCCCAAACATCAAGCTTCTTTGTGAATCCAGCTTTGCGCAAATGGCTTAAAACTGTTTGATAGTTAATCTTTAGCTCCTGGTCGATGCTCTGATTAGTAACATGCCGAAAAACTTTGATTATTTCTGTGATTTTATCGATATTTGTGCGAGATGCATCTTTAACATCAAAAATAACTCAAACGGTTCGACAAACCAAAAGCGTTTCCTAAAACGTCTTGCGAGTCACTATCGACATGCGCGGTTTGGGCCTGGTATTACTCTGTTTCTGAAGAATAGTTCCTCAACATCGTTCTTATCGTCGTCAACATGCAAACTTTCTTGGGCAATTGCTTCCTTGAAAGAGACCAGTCGTACCACTCGGAAGTTTGATAGCAGCCCATAGAGTACGATTTCATACTAATCTCGCCAAATGCTCAGTAAACCTTCCGTGTTTGTTTTGAAATTGATTTGGCATTTAAAGCGGTTGAATTTTAAAGTTTCAAAAACACACTGTGCGATTTTGAAGACACTTGTTATAACATGTGAATGATCCGATTGGCATAAACCCGGCGAAGGTGTTTAAATTACAGATTACACAATTGGGAACTTGATATTTTGTGATAATTGTTGTAGTTTAATATTTTAAGTTGATACTAATATCTGGCAAGTTGTATTAACAACTTTTTTATAACAGGTTTGCCCTGGTTACCATAATGTTCACGCCGCCCTCCTCTCCGAAGAACGCGAAGGAAGGTCTAACATCCTTTTCCAACAAACATCAATCCAAAGGAAGGAAACTCGTGAAAGTTAAACAAGTAGACAGAGAAAGAAAGTAGAACGAGACATAGAAATAGAGAGAAAGAAAGAGAGAGAGAGAGAGAGAGAGAGAAAGAGAGAGAGTGAGAGAGAGAGAGAGAGAGAAAGGAAGAATAGAAACAGAGAAAGCGAGAGCCATCATGAGCGATCATCTTAATACGGGCCAAAGAGAACCTCTGGAGATACTCTACAGGACGTTTGCCATCGGAAGGAGAGAACAATTACCTAGTAGGAAAACGCGAAGCAAAATCTCACACAGAACGAAAAAGAGAGTGAAGGAGTGGAAATGAGTGAGTGAGATAGAGAACGTGGGGTTGGCGCAAACGCCCTGGTCTATGGCGCAGGCGACTCGAAACTAACGGATGGCAGGCGATATTTCAGTTGGCATAGCCGGTACGATTCGTGGGGAGAATGTTAGGCAGGGGTCGTCGCCAAGACGTCCAGGGGTCGGTTGATGTGGCCTACACTAAAAATCTGTTGCCATGTTCGGGGGAGAGGAAACCTTGGACTGAATTTCAAACTATTCCATTATTTTCGCTTTGTTGGTTGATTGGCTTCCTGATAGTTCTAGGTACGGAGTTTTGTTTTCAAACATGGGTTCTGCTACAGTGGGAAGCTAATAGCAAACTGTCTAGGGTTAGTTTGAGTACCAATACCCGTTTGAGTAACATGCCATGGGTAAAATACCCCAGAACAACATCGAGCGATGCAGAGTGTGTCGAACACGAACAGTGTGAGTTACGCTGGTCGATGATGTAGCGCCTGTTCATTGTGGTGCTTTCGGATCGTTCGTGAATTCTATTATAAACATATACGCAGACACACGTCTTCATGATAGATCTTTCCATGGCCTGTGCTCTACGGTGTGTGATACCGGTTGCTAGAGTGATGTTGTAACATGTTTTTTTTTCACAGCCATGCATGCAAGAGTCTCAGACGATTGAAGTGAGCGTTCCGAAAACATAGGGTTCAGAGAGTGGAGCAAGCCCGGAAAAAGTTAGACGTCATTACGATCGGAAGGATATGTGTAGTTTACAACAAGCTCCCAAATAGGTTGAAGCAGAAGAAGTGAAAGAAGCGATAGATAGTGACAGTGATAGTAATTATATACGCAACCAGCACAAATCGGGATCGGGAACTCCAAGTCAAAGTCATCTCAGTTCTCAGTTCATTCCGGTCCAGCAAAATGAGCTGGAGTTTGGCGGCTGGCGATCGCGTTCGTTGCCTACAAACACAGCTCTTCCCGGTGTGCGCCACGCTCGCAGCCAAAGGTTAGGCAGCCTATGAACCCTTCATCGACCAGCAGAAAAAAACATTGTAGTAGTCCGAATCGGCAATTGTTAGTTGGAATATTTTTAAAACACCGTGTCCAGCCGTGAACTCAAATACATAGCAACACACAGCTACTGTCACATTAATTTAGATATTTGGCTACGATTCAAGAAACCCGTAATAGCATGCATAAATCAAAAATCAGAGAACACTTCCTACGCCATTTTGGTAATGTGAAATTTGAGAACTCGGACGCAAAGATAGGGATGTTATGTGCTTAAAAGTATTGGTCATAGCTGCATTTCATAAGGTTCTTCGGTCCTTTTTAACTTCCTTGTCATCCAGCGGTACACAGTGGTTGTGCACAGCTGACTGAATTGTGTCCCTGTTTTCTTTGCTCTGAAAATACTTTTCTCGAGGTTACCGCTTACTTCTCCGTTGACAAGACGTGACGTGGCTAAGTGAAGTGTTCAATCATCTAACTTAACGCCATCGTTACGCGAGTGGCATCATTCCTTGATTAGCTATTGGCATCAAATTGATTGCCAGCACGGCGAGTGCTTATGCAACAACGCTCTGTGTCAGCTATATGTGTAATGTATCTTGAATGTCCCTTGAATGTCCCTTAAATGTCCCTTGGATGTCCCTTGGATGTCCCTTAAATGTCCCTTGAATGTCCTTTGAATGTTCCTTGAATGTCCCTTGAATGTCTTTTGAGAGTCCCTTGAATGCCCTTCACGATTTACGTAGAATTTGCTTGTTCGAATCACTGCTATTATCGAAAACATTATTCCTTATCAGAGTTTCGCAACAAGTCTATTACGTTTTAAGAAAGTATAGTATGCTGGTTATGCTAATTTTTTCTACAACAATATCATCATATTGATGAAGGTACTCATCAGCAACCACTTTCAAATCATTACCCGTACCAATGCCTTTCGGGAAGGATGGTTTTGTTTTTCATGGCTAAGTTTCACTTGATTGGTGGATTCCTCGTTGCCAAAACATTTTCAGCAATAGAGACAAAAGACAATCAAAAGACCACAAAGGGAGCATCACGTGAATCGCTTCGTGTTCGTCGCACTTTCCACTTCGCCACCAGCTCCCGGTAGCTTTGGCGTCCGTTTGCAATCTTGAAAAAAAAACAGCTACAACAGAGCATATTGAGCACTAATTCACAGAACTTTCATGCGATGTGATTTGCCACGACGCATTCCACGTACGACTATATTCGTAACCGTTGTTTACCTTTACAGCATATTAATATAATACACCTCGAAGAAATACTAAAAACCGGATAAGGGAAACACAAAAATACGTTAAATTTTGAACTTGAATTTAGATTACACTAGCATCATCTACAGAACCGAAGTATTGTATTAGATCGAAGATGAACGACTTACTTACTTTACAGGTTTTTTTTTTTTACTTGATCTTGCTTGACTACTTTGAAGTCCATTTTTTCGCATTGAAATGAATAGCATGGTGTAACAACTGCAAAGGGGGTAAAGGGGGCTCTAAGCTGCTTGATAGATTATATTTGATACATATATATCTCCGTAACTTGAAGTCTAGAAAAGCTGGCCACGTGGAGGAGAAAGCGGAATCTTTAACATCTGCGTGAAAGCAACACACGACACTATGGCGACCACCAAACTGCCGTGGGCAAACTAGTTTGTGTTTGCTAGACTAAATACGTTTAGAATGGCAAAAAATACCTTCAAAGAAATTGCGCTCGGTTTTGTATATATGGTACGGTCGCTTATAAGGGTATCGGTATCGGGATGTTACACTTGTTACAGCTGCCCAGCT
>NW_026684271.1:372297-393652 GCF_943735745.2 Anopheles bellator | reverse complement strand
TGCGTATTTATCAATATATATATATATATATATATATATATATATATATATGTATATGTATAGATATATATATGTATATATATGTATGTATATATGTAATTCTTTCTCTGTTTCAATTTTTAATACTTGTGTTTCTCATGTATTTCTCTATTACTCACCACCACTCATGCCACCATATTTCTCACCACTCATGTATTTCTCTATTACTTTTAATTTTTAGACATTTTGTTCAGTGTCTGTTGTTATCAGAAGCACTCTTTCCAATTATTTGATATTTACTTACGAATTGGCTAACGATTTCATGAAAGAGGCAAGCCGACCGAATAACAAGAAATTAAATCACAGAGAGAAAAAGGGAAGCCGAGAGAGACAGAGAGAAAGAGAGAGAAAGTGAAATAAGAAGCAGGCGGCGAAAGAATCTGGTCGCTCTCTTTGAGTCCATCAGAGAGGTAAACCAGGACCTGCGCGAGTGTCGATGACGCCACCGCCAGTAAAAATCGTGCCCGGTGTTCTTTGTGTGACAGGAATCACAGTGGGTAAGGCGGTATCTGGTTATACACTGCCACAAAAAGAAACAACAGGCAAAACCGTGCCGAATCTGGCAAGAGCGTTTAGTCGTTCGGTGTACGCTCTTCAGTGAAAACGTCTAGGCGAAGGCCCGACACGTTATATTCTATTCCTACTTCCAGCACTGTGTGGTGTGCACAGCGTGTGTGCTCCAATGTGAGACGGCAGCCGCAACTCTCTCAGCCTGACAAAGCCAGGGCGAAGCAACAAGTTTTTTTTGCATGTGTAGTGTGTCGCGCGCCCTTCACGAGCAATACACCCTGTAGCTTGTTACAGCTGCTCAGCCATCAAGTTGTGTTGTGTTGTGCCGTTGATTTCACCACTCATCATCAATATCTATCTACAACGAAGGGTATGAATCAAGTGGAGAAAGCCTATTTATCTCCTATTTATCAAAAATAAATACCACGCATCTGTTCGTTTGTTCACAATCAACGCAAAAATTTGTAGAAGGTATCGATGAGGATACGAACCACAAACACATTTTATATTCGATATACGTTTCAAATTGGTGTTGTATGCAGTTTAGTTGTAGTGTCCGCTGTTTATTAGAAATATAACGGGGAACAACTCTGTAACAGCATCAACAGCCGTGATTCTGGATGGCAAAGAATAGTTGTGCCATGTATTGCCAACGAAGTGAACTTGTCGTTGAACTTGATGAATGTTCTACAAGAAAGCACAGGTGCTATGAAACGGTAGTTACCAACAAACGCCTTCTCTGCCTACAGAAAAAAATGCTATCTGTGTTTGAAAGCTGGCGTCTTAGCCGTTTTGTTTACAAAACAAATCCGGCGGCTTCTCATAGTACCTCGTAATCAAGCCGTACCAGTGCCAGAGCAAAATAAACGGATAAAAATAAACACAAAGAAATATAAGATCAAATACGTTCTCTTTGTTAACGATGTTAGCTCTCTAGCGATGAAAATAGTGTCATCAATTCTTCTCATTCAACCTGCTTGCGGAATCGTTTTATACGATTCTACCACCACAGACTATTGATCAGATGACGCAAAGCGTGTGGCAATCGCCTGTGGTCGTAATCCATTGTATAGCTTAGACCTGTAGTTATACAAAGCAAGTTATACAAAGTTAACAAACTAACCCCGAATGGTTGAGTTTTAATTCTTCTACCTTCACAAACAAAACAACTAAATTATAGCTGGAGATGTTCTCAAAACATGGATCATCCATGTTAGGCAAACACCATAATTTTCTCTGCCTTCCTTCATCAAACCCTTGAACTGGTATGAAATGTCACTTTAAAGTTTCAGTTTGTCATATACCAAGTCTAGAACTCGAAGATGAGACTGTTGAATGAGATGGCTCTAGCTGCCAATTTGGACCTCCTAATTTGGCTTTTTTGGCAACATTACCTTGTTTTGATATCCGGAAAAAAAATGTCAAAATGGCGATTTTGATTTAACAAACAAAGAGCGTCGGAGGACTCCAAAAACGGACTTTCTGACGGAACAAAAAAGTGTGATGTATCACAAGCGCATAGAACCCGATAAACCCGAGATCGCCACTGACAACAAATGATCAATGTGAACCATGCATTGATCGAAAAACGACTAAAATGCCGTGTGTTCTGGTCGCCATGGAGGCGCCAGGTGCGGCTCAATGACCACTGCAGCTGGCGTCCCCATGACACAAAAAGCAAAACTGGTTCAGGATACAATCAAATCACTTGGATGGGAGCACCGTTGTATTCACTATTGGCTGTATACTGCTATTGTATTGGCTGTATACTGCTATTGTACCGCTGTATACTGTATTGGCTCTTTCCGAATATCATTCATTTTCATCGATGGGACACGTATTGGCTGAGCAGCACTTTCTTTCCTACGAGGAAGTTGAAACTGGAGGACTAATTGGTTTGCTTCAAAAGACGAAGATTTCTTTCGTTTGGGAATAAACAATTTAGCAGAGAGATAGGGGAAATGTACTTCTAGCGATGGCACATACTTTCAATCAAATAGAAGTTTTTATTTCAATATAAAAAACATTTGATTGCTTTGAAAAAAGTTTCTATTTCCTCTTCTAGACCTGGTAACCGCATCAAGGCAAGGTTCAATAACGGCCGTGAAATAAATCAACCTTACCCAGCTTAATATTAATAATTTGTAACTTAATATAACTGCAGCGTGTCTAAATGTAAGGTTATCATTGTACAACAATTTGAAACAGCGGTTGCAAATAAACCCTCTTTGTCGTTGTAGGTTTAACATACAATACTAATAACCATATGCGAAAAAAGAACTCATTATGTTCTCGGAAACTATACTGTTTTTTTTTTTAATCCCGTATACAGCTGGTTATCTGGGTAGCTTTCTCTCCAACAGCCTGAAGACGCACCAGCTCGAGGTGAACACCGACTCGAAGACGCTGCGCTCCATCGCCCGGCTCAAAGAACCGAGGGAACTTTTCGCGTTGCCTAAAGAACGAGACTATGACTGTCCCCAGCAGGCCCCCCGATGGCCAATTGAATGTCAGGTAGGTGCACTTAGAATTTCCCTTGCCAAAAACATTTTGGACCCTGCAAGCTGCGTGACTACGACGAGCGACTGCTCTATCAATGGTCGTTTATGCATACATGCGAGGGCCGTTCAAAAAGTATCGCGACATTTGAATTTTCGCGGGCTACGTGTATTCGATTTTCGATTTTTTTTGTGGCGGTGTGTTGCTACTTATATCACTCTCTTATATCACTTACTCACTCACTTACTTATATTTTGAATTATCAGTCAATTCTAGATAGCTGTTTTGCTTGAACATGTTTTTTTTCTCAACGGCTATTTTTGTCTACTCCAAAGTAATTGACCACGAAGCGGTTATTTTAATTTTGAAAACAGCAAAAAGTCAAAGGGGGTCAGATCTGGTGTATACGGTGGCTTTGGCATCAACAGTGTGTTGTTTGGTAAAAAATACGGCCAGAAACCACGATGTGTGAGCAGTGGCACAAAATTCAATTTTTGTATTTCCACAAATACGGGCGTTTGTAGCAGATTGCACATCCTCTCGGCATTCTGAGAACATTTTGACCCACCGATACACTTCTTCTCCTTCGGGAACAACCGCTGAGTGGTCTTATCCTGCACCAGAGACAACCCGAACAAAAAAATCACTCAATTTTTCATTTTTCTAGCCGCGAATCTCAACCTGTGAGACCAGCCCTCTAACTATGGCGGTTTTACCGGAGTAAGCCCGAGTCTGTGATCCTTATACCGGTAAAATGTATGTAGCGAGCGTCCTTACTCCGCTATCCTGCGGCTTATACCGTTAAAAATCCGGTGGGCGCCGTGAGAGGTTTCCCCTATATATTTTTATTCTCCCTTCCTCTCATTCCATACACCCGCTCAATGAACTGTCAAATCGTTCTGCTGTTGTAAACAAAGGGTTAGATTTATTCAGTTTTTTACAATAACGGTTTTTGAACAATTGTTTCACTTTTCTGTATGGCACTGTTTTTTGGCAATTGTTTAGCACTGCGTTGTCGCTTTCTATAGTCCGCTTGCATCGTCGCATCGTCCGCTCCACCGTAATCGACCGCTGCGTTGTCGACATGCAATAGCAGGATGATACTTTGTTCCATTTCATGGTCGGCTGAAAATGTTAACAGATGCGGTGCACTTTAATGATTTAGAAGTAAATACCTATCGAGAAATGCTTCCCGATGCTTACATTTACTTACCGAAATAAGCAACTGCTTAGAGTTCACTTTTAAACACTATTTTTACACCGATGATGCGTAGTCGATTTGTTTGCGTCGTACTTTCTATGAAACTGAAAATTTCCAAAAGATTGACGTAAAGTGCCGGATCGTACCCTCTGTTAGCGGGAAAGAGACAGAAAATACTGCTCGCTGTTGCGCTTTCTTTCTGGCCCTTGTCGAGAACCAAATTTTCCGTGAGATGTTTCGTCTCAGTTTGGGGAATGTGAGTGACTTTTTTGTTCGGGATTATTAATATCTCTGGTGCTATTCGCAACGGTTCATTTCACGGACGTTGTTGTTAGCCTCGCGCCAACCCCCCTGTGACGCTGGTATCGGGAATCGTACCCATAGCCGACTGCGTGACAATCGGTACCGGGATTCGAACCCAGGCCAGCTGCGTGACAGCGACGAACGTTACCGGCTTCTCTTTCAGCGGTGGTGCATAATTAATAATTAAGTAAAATTGATAAACAAAAATGCACTTCAATTTGCAAATCAACCACCTGCAATTGTCAATCAATTAAATGGCATAGTGAAAGTTTATTTCTTTGTTAGCACCAAGCGCCATTTGTTATTATGGAATCATTATTTTTTTCTGGCTTTTATTATGGAACGTTTTTCTTAGAATTGCGAGAAATGTTGATCCCTATTTATAAGCAACTAGCAGACCCAGCGAACATTGTTCCGCCCCAAAGGCAATGGCCCCAGTGATAGAGCAGTTGGTAACGCTCGTCGCTGTCACGCAGCTGGCTTTAGTTCGAATCCCGGGACCGGTTACCACTCAACCGGCCATGATTTCGATTCCTGACACTGGCGTGATAGAGGGGGTTGGCGTGATCGAGGTCTGGCGCGGGGCTAACAACCCCGCCCGTAAAAACGAACTGTTACAGAGAGCATCAGGGATTAACATTGTCTCTGGTTCAGGTTAAGACCGTTCAGCGATTGTTGCCCAATAAGAAGAAGAAGAAAAATAATACGTAGCAATAACAATAATAAGTTACTCTTTAACTATATTGTGTGTTAGTCAAAACATAAATAAATAAATACCTTGAATGTCGGATTAAACCCTCGTTCATTGATAACCTTTGCCCCAAATGACGTCATTTGGAAACAGCCATTGTAATTTCGAATGTTTTCCACAAAATGACGTGATGCGGGTGTTTCACTACAAAGCAATGAATGCAAAGGTTCTGGTGGTGGAGTCAGTAAAGACAATTAAACTTTTCCGCTGAGGCAACACAATCCGGCCGTTTCTCCGGAAAATTTCAACGCATCACACTTATCACAATGAACGTTTATTGGCCCAGTGCGAACACTCTTATGCTCGCTGTACTTAGCGATGCAATTGTATCGAAACGCTGCTCGATACAAATCAGCTTCTTCTTCAGAAACAGCCGCTGAGCGAACATCCAAATCAGCATCTCGTCGAAAATTATCTAATTGTTGGTTTATATTTTTCGCTCGTCGATTTCGCATTGCCAACCGAGTCGTTGCACGGGTTCCCTCTGTTTGCTCTTGGAGTTGAGAAGCGCGAATTTCAGAAATACGAACGCGTTCCCCATCACGGGCAATTTCGTTTTCTTCTTCAGTCATTTCATTCGCAAACCTTCGCATCCTTTTTGCATTACGGCTTTGTCGGGAAAGATTCGACCGTCTTGGTCGCGGCATTCTTAAGGGGGTGTAAGATGCTTTTTTATTCACTGTCCGTTATTACGATACTACGCTGCGTTCGCGCATTGTTTGAATAGTTATATTTGACAGTTATAAAAATGACAGCTAAGTAACAATCAAAAGTTTCGCGAGAATGAGTGAAATCTATAAACGCGAGAGAGATTGTCAAATCGCCAAACTAATTGCAAGAGAGACTCGCGAGAACGTACGAAAGAGAGAGTCTCGCTGAAAACTCGTTTTGCTCGTAGTGACGCTCTCTGTCTGGCCTTTCTGTCTGGCCTCTTTTGGTCGAGAAGCAAAAAACCGTAGCCCCCCCATATACTTTCTTTCATGCGTCCGTGTGAGAGGTCCGTATTTTTGGTTGGGAGGAGACGCTGCATTAGCGAGAAAGAGAAAAAAATAGTTGTTTGCTGTTGCGCGCTCTGTTTGGTGCGCTTGATTGCGGTGAGGGAACGCTTGCTTGGGGTGAGGAAGCGAGAAAGAGAAGCCAACAGTTGTTTGCTGTTGTGCGCTCTGTCTGTCTCGTCTCAGTATGAAAAAATGCAATTGTTGCTTCATTGTAACGCAGTCGGAATATAAAAAAGTCAAAAAGCCTTCCTTGGGATCTAAGCTACCTCTACACCAATTTTCAGTCAGATCGGTTCAGCCGTTCTTGAGTTATAAGAGTTCCAACATTCTGCGACTTTCTTTTATATATATAGAAGATAGATAGATATATTAAATCAAGCCCAAAAACTAACCAAAGTCGGTATATCTAAACAATGATAATAATTCAAACAGTTAAATAAAGTGAACATTGCACCAACTATCATAAACATATTAAAAAAAAATACCACAGAAAGTAACATTTTCAATTTTGGATAGGCCTTTGTGTCTCTAAACCTTGACGTAGTATGGCCGGGTAAATTGGCTAACAAAAAAATTTGATTGAGATTAATGCTGCAGCCTATTCATAGCTAGCTTTAGTTGCGCGACTCATTCTTGCCCTAGTGCTCAAGGATCAGGTGATGACGTCAAGCAAGCATTCTTAGACGTTATTAGAGTATCCATTGTCTTGCTTTTGTGATTTTCGTGGGCTTTCTGTCCTGGTTTATGCAGGTACACGAAGAGCGTATCTATCACCTTGACGATGCACCAGAAACACCGGAACCATACTATCAGCCGACCGGGAAGGAGCTGCAACCGAGACCGGTAGGCGAAGAGAACGGTATCATCGTATATAACTACAATCCAACCAGCGCGGTACACTACGTGAGTATCCTATCCGCAAAGTACAACACGACAATGTTCCAGCGATCAATCCGCACTGTTAGCTAGGCATCGCCTCCATTAAACTCCGTTGTGCTCCGTTGTTTCGCTGTTCTTTGGGTGGCTGGTGTTGACATCCGTTACCATAATTAGAAAGCGACCTGTGGTCACTATATGCACGAACCTTATTCGGCTCGCTTTCTCATGTATTGAAAACACTTCAACCCCTTCCCTAATTTTTCGATGAATCATCAACCGCTAAAGAAGGAATTTATTTTTATCTTTTTACCTTTCGAAGAACGAGCGAAGCAGTAGTAAAGTTCTTTTACCTTGCTATCTCCGTTCATTTTTTGTGTTGAGTTTGTGCTAATATTATTCTCTTCCGCTAAGGACATTTTATTAATTCTTACCTTCTGCGGTTAACTTAGAGACCAATCCGATGGTGCTACATCGGGGCATCGGGGCATAAAATCCGTATGCTCCACTCATGATTTTAACTAAAGGCAAACAACCATTTAGAACAACAATCAGAACCAATCTCAAACATTGTACGAACCACAGGAACAACCGGCAACCGGAAACAGAATAAAATGCTTGCTCGCGGCACTAAAAACCTTGGATGCTTCCGTAGTCAGAAGAGTCCAAACTGAACGCAGCAGCGCTGATAGCGGACTGAGTATGACGAGCATATTAACACCCAAGAGCAGATGAACAACTTGACACAGGTATTACCATGTGGCCATGAGAAATGATTGGACCACCACGAGGTAGAAGTCAATAATTCTAGAGACCTAACTTGGGCAAATTTTGTTGAATGGAAAGATACTAACCCTAAGCTTGAAACAAGCAACTCATACAGCAAGCAAGCAAGTCCGCCATATTATAAAAAGTGCGTCTGACGTAGTGGATTTACCACCACATACATGAGCTACGCGTGCAGCACCAACAACTCCACCATCAAGCAACGGCTACGACAGTCACGAGTACAACGACAACCAAAAAGGCGAACGGATCGGAGAATCAATAGCGCGCGTTACAGAATTGCATACCATTATAGTCACAATTAATCCGGTGTACGCTTTCTGCCCACAGTTTAGTCGTTCGACGGTTGGCGGCTCGAAGCCGCAAACGGCGGCTCACCCGAGCCCTCTCGACCCGGATGATCTAGTGTTCGAGTCGCGCTTCGAGAGTGGTAACCTGGGCCGGGCTATCAAAATTACACCGACGTATTACGAGCTCTACCTTCGACCGGACATGTATACCAACCGACATACGCAATGGTTCTACTTTCAGGTCAAAAATACCAAGGCGAAAGTCATTTACAGGTGAGCAATTTCTCAAATAGGTACTGTGTTTCAAAAAACATATCCGGGGCATTATAAAAACCGAGCCTGTTTTGCGACATGTCAATGTGTCATCAATCACTATCAATCTGCGGATGGTAAACGCTCTTCAATCTAAGGCCCATCATTATACTTGCTATATCAAACAATAGCGACTTTCGCGTTTACTTCTTCTTGAGTTTTGACTAACTGGCCTCTGACACTTATACGTGACGGTGTATTACGTAGGACAGCGGTCCCCTTAAATGAACATCAACCAATCCTATCACTCATTGATAACCTAGACAAATCCTAGACCTAGACAATGTTTACTACTGATACAGGTAATATCATCTAATATATTCCTTGGAAGGCTTTTCTTGCTCAGATTCCGATTAATTAATTAATCATTAATTGAATTACGACAAAAACAGGGAAAAATCACCGCTAAACCAGCTTTCTGATATTATGTTTTCGTATGACGGTTTCCCCAACGGTAAGTGCCCCCGACGCTTTCTCCCGTAATTAGTGTTTCAGCGTAAAACACCATTTTTGTGGATTGGATGGATGTGGATTGATGGATGGATGGATAGGACAGATGGAAGTATGGGTTGAGCCAATTCATTAAAACCTTTTGAACATTATTAAACATATTTTCAATAATAATATTTTCAAGAATATTATAAAGCTTTGAATTTCTTCTTGTGGTTTTTATGCGACAATTATGGTCTAACTAAAGGGTGGTCCATCTAATATTTGTTTTTGGTTGGTTATAAAACAGAACGGCTGAATATTTTTCGATGGTTAAACATTTATTCGAAAGGATTATTCATTGACATTTATGTATAAACTACAATTTTGGTTGCAGAAAATTGGGAAATATGAAAAACTTATTTCCAAAGTAGTAGGTTTTCATCTCAAACGGTACGAAATTGCCAAAGATCATTTCCATCTTGAAGGTTATGTTAATAATTAAATTGTCGTTTTGCAAAAGTACAATAGAATAATTGCAAGAGAATCTAATGCACCCAAAACGAGTTCCCATCCAACATTTCCGAGATAGGTTCTGACATATTTTTTGATGTATATATGTAACCGAGTTTTCATGTTGAAAAATCAGTTTATTGTGTCTTTTACCCTATTCTGATCGTTTTATGACCAAAGCTTGCTTCACGCTTCACGCTTGCAACGCATTCACTGTTTCATCAATTTATAATTTTCAATAGGGTTTAAAAGCTCATAATACACCACGCCTTTCATATACCACTAGCTTTTCATATACCACTATACCACTATATTTTCTAATCAATCCCATGGCACTCAAGCGTTTGGAAACTGTCGTGTAGTCAACTCCTAACATTTCTTCAACCTTGTTTGCATGTGACATGCATCTTGATCGAGTAGTATTGCTAATTCCTCATCATCAAACTTTTTTGGTTGTCCAGGTGGCTGTTGGTCATGCAAGCAAAAAACATAATTCAGCAAGATCATGTTCACCATAAATTAAAGCCATTGAAATACGATGACTTTCGGTACCACTTTTCTTAAAATTGAAGAAATGAAGAAGTACTACCCGCTAAAACACCTTTATTCTTCAATATGTACTATATTTTGTTCTCTTCTAAGTAATCCCCATCAGACATTATACACTTGTGCTAAAAATGTTTACCAATCCTTGATGCACATTTAAAAAATATTTTTTTTGTTTTCTCGTTCAGCTTCTCCTTCCATGCCGTCTTTGTTTCCTCAATGTTAGCGTAGCGTTGTCCTTTGACAAAAAAGCCACATGCGGCAAGATCTGAGAAATACGGTGGCTGTGGCATCATTAGTGTGTTGTTTTGGTAAAAAAATCACGCACAAGCAACAAAGTGTAAGCGTTATCATTCAATATATGTAGCCCGCGGAATTTTAATGTTCAGGATAATTTTTGAACATACTTCGTGTATAAGATAAATGAAATATCTCAAGAGTTTTTCTATCAACAATGCAAAACGGATTTTCCCACCCTCCACCCTTCCCTCCTTATAAATATCGCTTAGTCAGCCATGCTCTGTTGATGTGGGTATAAAAATAAATAATTACCATTCCACCAACATTCCTTTTTTCACATAGCACCTCCTTTCTTCTACATTCACAACTTCGTAACACATCGCTCAATAAGTCCGTAGGATAGCTTATAAAACAACAATATTTTGATATAATTTGTATTTATTCATCAACATAGTCTCCTTTTAAGGCGATACAATCAGTCCAACGCTTCTCTAACTTTTCGATACCATGTTTGTAGAACGATTTATCTTTCCCTTCAAAATATGCCTCAGTTTCGGCGATGACCTCCTCATTCGATCCAAATCTCTTTCCCTGGAGCATCCTTTAGAGATCCGAGAACAGCCAATAATCGCTGGGGGCCAAATCTGGCGAGTATGGTTGATGGGGCAACAATTCGAAGTGCAATTCATTCATTTTCACCATCGTTTTCATTGACTTGTGACACGGTGCATTGTGTTGATGAAAGAGAATTTTTTTCTTCTTCATGTGCGGTCGTTTTGCGTCGATTTCAGCCTTCAATCGTTCCAACAATGCCATGTAATATTCGCTGTTGATTGTTTTACCTTTCTCAAGATAGTCTATGAACAATATACCATGACTATCCCAGAATACGGAGGCCATAACCTTGCCAGCAGAAGTTTGAGTCTTTGGGCGCTTTGGGCGGCTTTCACCGGCTGGTGTCCACTCAGCCAACTGCCGATTTGACCCAGGAGTGAAGTGGTAGATCCATGTTTCATGCATTGTGACGTAGCGACGAAAGAAATCCTTTTTATCACGGTTAAATAGGGCCAAACATGCCTCAGAATCATCGATTCGTTGTTGTTTTTGGTCCGGTGTTAGCCAACGCGGCACCCATTTCGAACAAAGCTTCCGCATACCCAAATGTTCATGCAAAATGGTAAACACACTGCCTTCTGATATCTTTACGGCCTCAGCAATCTCCTTCAATTTCAATTTGCGGTCGGATAAGACGATTTTGTGGACTTTTTGTATGTTTTCTTCAGTAACTGCCGAATTTGGGCGACCGGAACGTTCAGCATCATCGGTGTTCGTACGACCACGTTTAAAGTCACCAAACCCCTTCTCAACCATTTGCCTCGATGGAGCAGAGTCCGAATAACATTTGTCAAGCCACTGTTTAGTTTGCACGGTATTTTTTCCCATCACAAAGCAATGCTTAATGAGCACACGAAATTCTGATTTTTCCATTTTTTTCAATTGACAAAAGTTGATTGAATTGTTCACACTGTAACTTGGTAAATAATAGTCCGAATGTCATGAAACTTTGACAGATATCGTTTGAAGGTTGGTACTGTCTAAAAATCATAAGGATTTTGTATTTGTTTCGCCATCTATATGTCATCCTGCGAACTTATTGAGCGATGTGTTATTATTTCTTAAAACAGCGAAAAGTATTGTCAAACAGCTGGTGGAAACAGCCCCAAAACTTTAAGAGGCTGTGGAATCTACTCTATTTAATGCGTACCGTTGCTAATTTGATGGTTTCTTCAACTACTACTTTGAATGATCTTAACGAGCGGGCTGAATGTCGAGGAATGAACTATAATTGAAAGTTTTCACTTTCAACAATGATAATTTAGCATCAAATCGACAAGAATGAAAATAAAATTATCTTATTTATTTTTTTCATTCTTTTCTTTAAATTCGTGTATTAAACGAATATACGGACGCGTACATTGAAATGCTTAGAAGCCAGATGGTAGCGGACACCACGTACGATTGTAATCTTCACTCAACCATGTAGGTCGTAGTCGACAATCTCTAAAAATAAATTCCAGCTTCAACAATCCCCGAATGACATGGCAAGACCGTACTAGAAAACACAAAAAGCGAGAATCTATCTTTGAATAAGCACACAGAACACAGCTGCTGCAATGTGACGCATTTTCGAGTATCTTTTTACTAGCGCATACATATCATATAATTTGACATTTGTGACCTAACTACAACAACAAAACGTGCAACTACCTTAATGAAAGTATTGTTCGTCGTTAGCTACTACTTTCTGTCATCTTTTAGGTAGTTCCTCGATTCCGTGTCGATAGAACTTCTCATTTTTATCGGCGATCCCCTCAGAGACCCATTTTTCAATACTTTCATAATTAGTTAACCTCTGTGCTGCCAAATCGTTACTCATGTATCGGAACAAATACTAATCCGAAAAAGCAACATCTGGTGAATACAGCGGGGGGTTAACAATTCCCATCCGACACTTTCGAGATAGGTTTTGACAGATTTTGCTATGTGGGGTCGAGCGTTGTCATTTTGAAAAATCAGCATATCATGTCTTTTATCCCATTCCCGTCGTTTTATGGTCAAAGCTTTGCTTCAAATACATTAATTGTTGTCGATCGTCCTTCAATAATTTCATAACGTTTTGAAATCTAACAGTACACCACGCCTTTCATATCCCACCATAACATAACAGCATAACCGTTGCGCAGTGAATATTTCGCTTTGGTTGCGATGGACCTGATTCACCAAGCTGTATCCAGGCCTTTTTGGGTGTAGGATTCTTGTAATAACTCCCCTTTTCATCACCAGTTATGATTCGGTACAAGAATCAATTTTTTCTACCGTGCAAGCAGTAATGAAAATGTACTCCCCGCAAAAAGGCTCTATCAGGAACAAAACATGACATGTTCAAATGCTTAAAACAGGTGTTGTTTACACTTTGACCAAACAATCTATACTGCGAAAGATGCGTAATTACAGTAGCTATCAAATACATGTGAGAATGGATAAAAGGCAAGAGTAAATTGATAAAGTACTTCTTTTCAGTTTGGCATCCGACTGTCGAGTGACGCCGCTGGACTGGATTTTTCAATAATTGTTGTCATTTTTCAAATAGCTCTTTTTTCAAGTTCAGAAGATCAATTTGTCAGTTACTTATGATGCTGTCACAATGTGGTTTAATCAGTTTTGCACTATTTTTCGTATCGTACGCAGATTTTCCATCATTAACCTCACGAAACCGGACAGTCTGTACAAGGAGGGAATGCGGCCGCTGATGTACTCAACAACGGATGCAGAGTGCAATCAAATCGGTTGGCGCCGCTGTGGTGACAACATTGCCTACTTCCGCAACGAGGATAACAGGTAAGTCGACTGTGTGACATGCATCTGACTGAATTGCTGCCATTCTCTTTCCCTCCATTCCATTCACCTCCACCATTCTTTTTTCGGAGTTCACAGTAATGGTTACAACTACAGCCATTATCATCACCGGCCATGCGACGACGACGACGAGGAATACATCGGCACCAGCTCCTTCACGTTGTCTTTCAACATCGAATTTCGATACGATGGTGACACAGTGTTCTTTGCACACAGCTACCCGTACACCTACTCTGAACTGCAAGACTACCTAATGTGCATCCAACGTAACCCGGTCAAGTCGAAGTTCTGCAAGTTGCGGCTGTTGTGCCGTTCACTCGCTGGCAATAATGTTTACTATCTCACAGTCACTGCACCGACGACGCACGAAGATGACAATCAGAAGGTGAGCATAGGACGATTGCACCTAGTTGTGTTTTAAACTAAAATTCAAAGTTTCCCTCAAACACAATTTTCCCTCAATTATGACAAACTACGGGACAGAAGAAGAAAGCAGTCATTATTACCGCACGTGTTCACCCTGGCGAAAGCCCGTCTTCGTGGATGATGAAGGGTCTGATGGACTTCATAACTGGCGATTCGTACGTGGTATGTGGAGACAAAATTTCGTGACACGATCGTGAACAACTATGCAATCAAATTATATTTTTTATCATACAACAACAGGCGAAGAAATTGCGACACAAGTTCATTTTCAAACTGGTGCCTATGCTTAACCCGGACGGCGTTATTGTGGGAAACACACGCAGCTCCCTCACCGGGCGAGACCTAAATCGTCAGTATCGAACAGTCATCCGCGAAACGTATCCTTCGATCTGGAACACCAAGGCAATGATTAGAAGGTGGGTTTCACGTGAGTGATTTCGTCGTATGAAGCGAAACTAATACTCAACTGACTTATTTTTTCTCTCACAGACTGATGGAAGACTGCGGTGTCGCCATGTACTGCGACATGCATGCACATTCACGCAAGCACAACGTGTTCATCTACGGGTGCGAAAACCTGAAGCGCCATCCGGATAGACGCTTGTTGGAACAAGTGTTTCCGCTAATGCTGCACAAAAATGTGGCCGATAAGGTATAGTAATTGTTGTCATTATCGTCATCTGTGAACCTAGGAATTCATTTACAGCTCTAAAATGCCTTCCTTCCTCCGTTCCGTACGCGGTACACAGTTTTCGTTTGAAAATTGCAAATTCAAGGTGCAGAAAAACAAGGAGGGCACCGGTCGGATAGTGGTTTGGGTGTTAGGAGTGACCAACAGCTACACCTTAGAGGCATCGTTTGGTGGTAGCACATTGGGAGGTCGCGCTGGAACCCACTTCTCAACCACAGTACGTAAACAAGAAACCTATTCTCTGAACAGCAACAGCACTAAGTTAACATTTCTCGTCCAACGATTTGCAGGACTATGAGCATATTGGGCGAGCCTATTGCGAAACGCTGATGGACTACTACGACGATAATCCGATTAAAGTAAATTATTATGTCAAGCGAATCCGGAAGATTCGTAAGCGGGAAAAACGGCTACGAAAAGCACTGCGCAAGCAGCAGCAGGAAAGCTTCTGGTGGCTGAACGAAAGCTGATCATAATCCCAAGAAAAATGGCTTCTTAGCTAACCACACGCGAGCCCCAAAAGCCACAAGGCGTCAAATTAAAAACAACTTTCTTTCTGCCACGCGCTTTATCGGGACCCTCCGATAGCTCCAGCTTACCACTTTCTATCATACTGTGCACCTATTTTTTATTTCTACAGCTTGTTCTCGTAGTCATCGATATTTGTTAGTTTTCATAAATTAAGTACAAAAAAGCTACCCACACACTATTAAACATTGAGATTCTAACCGTTTCCAAATACCAGCACATGACAATAGGGATCACGGAGGGTATTCTTATGCCACAATCAAACACTAAAAACGTTCTAGCATCGCGGCACGCGTGTATTTGTGCTACTCTTTACAACTCTCCATAACATATCCGAAATGTAATAACATATGTTACATGGAATGCAAAGTACTATAATCAAGATCCACCTACAGTTACGAAAGATTCAGATTGATGGTGGAATTCACTGTGTTTGATACTAGAGGCACCGTTTCAGAATATTGTTATGCATCTAGCAACGTCGTCTATAACATTAACTGTCCGTAAGTAACAGTTACTGAACCATGTCAAGCGCACTGCGTTCTCACCAATTATCCCATATCGTTTTGAACGATCGTCATCCAGTTTTGTAGTCAATATTGCATACGTTAGTTAAAGGGAAAAGTTACAACAGTACCCACACACCCGCACACAATACAATCCGTTCCGTTTTTCTCTCTATGCCCACTTACCAACGTGTAACGTACACCACCACACAAAAACATCACATGTGAATTGCAGCGTGGTTACCGGCAGCTGGTGCGCAAGTACCTCTGGTACATATTGAATCTGCACAACCCGGACGGAACCGGACCGTCCAAAAATGCGATCCACGGAAAGTTACGCCAGTTCACGCGCATCCCGGTACCCCGTACGGCCGACGAAATGGAGGCGCAGCGCGAGGAGCGCCGCCAAGAGGAGCAACAGCGGGAGGACAAGCGGAGCAAATCTATCGTGTATTTTCCTCGGTACACCTACTACCCTTTGCGCGTGACTCCTGAGAAACCTTTCCTTTTCAACTGGAAACATTGGTTCTGGCCATAAAGCTAAAACGCACAAGCAGAAAGGAAACGGTAAACCGCGAATCTTGAATCTTGGATCTGTCAACAACTGCGGTCTGGAACAAAATAAAAAGCAGCAGCGACATCAGCGATGCTACCTGCGAGCGATGCATGATAGTCAAAAATATGACGAGAGGACGATGTTATGAAGCTGTCGAAGCAATAATACTTTTCCATTAAAATCAATTTCAGAATGACCTTGTAGATGATTAGTTTGCATTAGTTTTGTAGGGTGAATTAAACCGCAGTAGTATTTTTTCGCAGTAATATATATCGATCGATAGAGAGAAAGATATGCTAACTATTCTTATGTGTATATATGTGACAACTTAACCGGCAATACAATTTAAACAATTTTTTCTGCACTGCTGCACACTTTTATTCATTGATGTTATTTATCATGTACACCTTTGTAGTTGCGTAGTTCGAAATTGTGAGCGAACTGTGGTTTTTGCTAGTTGCTAGTTAGAATTTGCTGTTTGGTAGCGTTTGGTTCGATCACTTCGAGCAGCGCCTTGGTTAGGTATATTGATTTATCGGAATTTAAAAATATGGAAAGTGCATTTCGAACATCAAAAGTATTTTGTAGCATTGACATGTAACACGGTATTTCCGTTACATAACAAACAGGAAAAGCTACGCATTAAAATTCTCACCCGGCTATCGAAAGAGGGCTCGAGCGCTGAGGAGCCGCTTAATATTCCCCTGTCAGACTACTCCAGCGACGAGGGTGATACAACTAGCAGTAGCTCGGAGGACGAAGGAAAAGACAGTATGGCCGAACTAGAAGGACCGTGCTGTTCGACATTAAAGGTGCCTCCGTCGTCTCCTGTGCTGCCTCAGAAGCTGAAGGGCAACAAAAAGGTAATCATCAAGCTCATGTGAATGTTCGAAAATCAATCGCAACAGAGGAGCTTAACTTCTGCATTGCACGAATAAAGACATTACACAATGCCTCGAAATCTCGATTGAAACGGCATCATGCCACAAAAGACCCAAAACGATTTTCTCTGTTTCAATACAGAACAAAAAGCCAATTTCGCAGCAAGCGGTGCGTCCTTCGTACCGGCGAAAATCGCAAAGCGTACAACGCATCGTATTAGACATTCCAACAACGGAGCCAGTGAGCGATTTCTTCGAGTATACATCCGAGGATGAACTGATCGTTCCTGCTGCCGTGTCTGACACAGAGAACACATTACAGCGCACGTTCTGGCGACGCAGCCGACTTCGGGAGACGGACAACATACGCAAGTTGACGCTGCTTGGTTGCGAAACGCAATACCTGATGCCGCCGGAGTTGATCGTGCGCTCGGCCACAAATCACTACCATTCAGAGGACGAGGACGAGCAAAGCAGGATGGTTATGAGCATTATCAAAGAATTTCCTCCGGTTATGAGTAAGGAACGCATTTGGCAGCGCTCGAGCGAAAGCGAAAGGTAAACCGTGCTTTCCCTAAACAACGGACCACTAGTGCACCTATGCTAAGAGTTCCGTTTCATTTCTCTATTTGAAAGCGATTTCCGTAGGACGGTAGAGGCGCACAAGTCGTCCAGCCCGGATCATTGCCATTTAAGATTCTCGCTTAAGCGCTCCATCTGGACCGGTGCGCACTCAGATGGATATCTCAACGATTTCAACAACCCACGGCCGATATCATGGGGCGCCCCACCAACACTGGTTAAATCGACGTATAACGATAATGAAGCGCTATTAACGTAGGAAATATCGTTAAGAAGCTTGTGGCTCGTGTGTGTCACCACCATTAATCCCGACTTCTCTTCCGCTCTCGACATCTGCAGCGCTTGCTCACAGAAGCTGGCTGCCTGGAAGGACGAAAAGCGAATCCTGAAAGAGAAACATCACAAGAGCATGCTGAAACATCACACACACACGCTCGCTCTCGGTAAAGATAAGGAGAACCGGAGCGTGCGAATAAAGATGACGGTTGGAGCAGATCCATTGGCTTTCTCACTCGGGCAAAGCAGTACAACAAGGCAGCAGAAGGTTGCCGCAAGTTGCACCGTCGAAAAGAAGCAGCCATTGGACGGATCTGAAGGAAGCGGTATGTCACGAGTTAGACGTAAAACTCGGTATGTAGCGAATCGCGGTCATGCTTGACATATCACATAACATGTATGTTTCCGTATTCCATGTCGTATTGCATGCATCTCACGATAGTGTTACGTTGAGCAAGATAGTGGAGAAAGCAGACATCATTACTCACCTTTCGCGAAATTCACGAGTTGGCCAGACACGCCGCTTGCTGTCCACCAGCACACTGTCGGCGGTGAGTTCACCACGCAAGGTCCTTTTGACTGTACCTTCCGCGATCTCACTGGCCTCCGGGGCAGGGTCGAATGGGGTCAACGGAACGAATGGTACAAACGCGCAGTCATTGGCGGTAAAAAATCCGGGAAAGTTTAAAACGAGCGGGATCGTGGTTACTGCCGCCCAGCCCCTACCAAAGACGCGCAAATCGTTCGCCCGCGGGAAGATTACAGCCTCTCCTATTAAACTGCCCACAACCAGTATCGATATCCACCTGATGACCCTCTGCTCCGAGTCTGAATCTGAAAGAAATGTAAAGGTAGCATCCAGTAAGAAACACCGGAAGAAACGCACGGCTAAGGAGAAATCCACCAAATGAAACACGTTGACCGCGTTGCAGTTTCTTTAGGGAAGTGTAAATATTTCTTCGGCTCCATAACCTACACGGTGAAGTGAACAAAGATGCGTTCATGTTTTTCTTGGTATTAAACTGCTTTTGATTGATATCTAACTGCTGCAGTAACTGTAGCTTATGATGTGGATAATGAGGTAGCAGGCACCGGTAGCTCCGCAAACTTTATGTAGACAACAAATAACGAGCGTATTGAACTGAGCAAATAATAAAGCACATAACTGTAGCGGCTAACAGAAAGTACATAGAAATTACAATTATTCTACAAAAGAAATTTTTCTAATCTCTGAAAAAATATTCGTTCAACGAATAACACGAAGAGAAATGGGCATTTGTTTTCATGGACCGACCCGTTCTCTCAATGTCTACATCGAGCTTGTATACGACCCATAGATGTGTAAGAGAGCGCGATAAGGAATAAAAGGGAATATTTTTTTATCGATCAACGGAATGTAGCTTCATCGTTCACCATGTTGATGCATGTTTGCCGCTTAACTTCGCTTGCAGCTACGACTCTGACGAAAACTAGATGCCCTTATTTATAAGATTGGAGGGTTCTTTGATTATTTTCGCATGCTTATTGACACAATTTAGAACTTCCGTAACACGCTTACAAAGGGTGACGGTGAGCTACTTGACGTTGCGATTGTCACCAAAATATCATAGTACACTCTTGTCATGAAGTACAACACAGCTATCACAGCGATAGTTGTACTGTTCTTCTGACCAATATTTGCATCGACTTTCGCCACATTATTTTCGTCGATGTTGAACGGATGGTGGAAGTTAGCACTTGATTAGCAACTTGAGGCAAAATGAACAAAACCCGGATGTATTTCGGCTGTACAGGCATAGAGCTTGGATAGAGTTGGAAAAGTATAAGATTCCGCATTACCAATTTACTATTTTATCACTATCTCCTTCCTATACACCACCGCTGATGCTCTGCCACTTCTATAGCAGCTGTGCTATAGGATAGCTATGCTGTAATGGCAGCTGTGACTTAGGTGAAGATATCCGTCGGCTAATAGTGTTTCTCGCTTCTCACTATGAGATGGACTGCGCCGTGAGAAGAATCTAATGTCAAAACACCCCTACCCGAGTGAGAATTTTATATGACAGTTGCGGTCTGGTCGTTGTTTTCATACTGGTGGGCTACATGAGGAGTAACGTAATGTTTTTGACATTACAGATTAATGCCAAACTGCTGCGCCTCTGTCAACACGTTTACGGATCGGCCGAGGAGTAAACCCGAGCGTAATTATTTTTTTTCATACGCTTTGCTTACAAACAGAGGATAATTTAAGTTCTTATTTGCTGGTATAGCAACAAAATCGAAAAATACAGAAAAACATATTCAGAAATCAAATAATTTCACTTCTATTTCTATTTTCTCGGACCAAAAACACGAACGTAAACACGTTTGACATTTCGATTTAATATTTTTCTGCCACACGAAGCGTAAACGATTTGACATTACAAATTCATTTTACGCTAGTTTTCACGCCTCATGTAGCCCCCCAGTAACAGTTTAACGTTGGAGTGCCGGACTGGATGCTACATTAGCGTAACAGAGACAAAATAGTTGTTCGCTGTTGCGCTGGTGAGAAAAGAATCGGATCTCAGATATTTCGTCTCAGTATGGAGAATATGAGTGACTTTTTTTTTGGGCTGTGGTAACACAGCAGCAGTCTGCACGTACACTGCACACACAAACTGAAACTGTGGCGCTACACGAAGCGTGAAAACTGGCGTAAAATTAATTATTAATGTCAAACTGTCTACGCTTCGTGTGGCAGCAAAAATATAAAAACGAAATGTCAAACGTGTTTACGTTCGTGTTTTTGATCCGAGAAAATAGAAATAGAAGAGAAATAAATTGATTTCTGAATATTATTTTCTGTTGTTTTTTTTTATTTTGTTGCTATACCGGCAAATAAGAACTTAAATTATCCTCTGTTTGTAAGCATGCGTATGCAAAAAGTATTTACGCTCGGGGTTTACGCCTCGACCGAGCCGTAAACGTTTTGACAGAAGCGTAGCAGTTTGGCATTAATCGTTAATGTCAAAAATATTACGTTTCGCATCGTCTGTCGCCACAGTAAAGGGCGGTTTACACGCTGCGATCTGCAATGCAATATCGCTCGAAGTGACATCTCCGGAGACGTCATAAATGTCACTGCCGCGGGTGGAAATCTGAAGACTCGACATGCAATTTGTGAACAAATTTCAAAACAGGGTCAGTTTGTCGGTTG